>NW_026932928.1:0-54355 GCF_032062105.1 Saccostrea cuccullata
TGATAATTCTCATTTCATTACTTGCTTTTAAATAATTACCTAAACTTAAGTCTTCATCCCATTCTTGGTTTCCCCAAAGTTTGGCTCTCTTGGCAAATATACACTCTGTGTTTTCTTGAATGGGTTTAAAATTTTCTATGGCAGGGACCTTGGAAGCATCATATGTCACAAAGTCAAACACAGCCTTATGTACGCTCTTCTTCAGTTCTCCGTCGGTCACCAGGGGGTAAAGTTCATTGACGATTTGTCTTGTGGTTTTATGATCGTCTTCGTTTAAGGAATTGGAATTCTTTGACGGAGAAAGTACATACAGGGAAACTGGAAACCATTTTTTAAAAAGATTATGAACTATTTTCAGAACACTTCTCCAGCAAATGTTTTCATTGAAATTAAAAATTGATAATATAAGAGGGGGACGGGTGGTCATACATGTACCGTTTCCTCTACTAGTTCATTAGCTGCAAAAATGTAGCCCTCTCCCTTTTTTAAGGGGGATATCAGATTAAACAAGAGGCCCATGGGCCACATCGCTCACCTGAATATCTTTGGTGATACAGTTATTTACCAGATTTCCCTTCTTCTTATATTTATTGTGGTCCACTACCCCCCTCCCCCCACACCACCACCACCACCGCCGCACCCCATCTTGATTTTAACATTTTAGAATCTACACTACCCCAGGATGTTTCCACCTAAGTTTCAGCTTTCCTGGCCAACTGGTTCTTGAGAAGAAAATTTTTCCAATAATTATTTCTCTATAAAACTTGGATTCCCTTTGTGGTCCCGCCCGACCCCCGGGGTCATGATTTTAACAAATTACAATCTACACTACCCCAGGATGCTTCGACCTAAGTTTCAGCTCACCTGGCCCACTGGTTCTTGAGAAAAAGATTTTTAAATATTTTTCCTATATATTTCCATGTAAAAATTCGATTCCCTAGTGTGGCCCCGCCCTAGCACCGGGGGGTCATGATTTTTACAAATTAGAATCCATACTACACCAGGATGCCTCCATATAAGTTTCTACAACAAAAAAATTTTTTTTTTGATAATGAGATATTTCAAATGTATTTTTCTATCAGTATACACATGTATTGGAATTTCAATTTTATGAAAGAAGCATTCAAAGCATGTGATTAGAACATTTAAAGCTTGTCAACTAATGGACCTGCTTATTACCATTAGAATATGTCCAGAGTATGACATGATGAAAGAACCTGAAGGCTACGGAAACAAAGGTGGCTATACTTGTATTTAAGGCAGCTAGCGCTTCATGATAATATGCGTACGTGCAAGTCTGTGTGATTCACACACCAATAACTCACACAAAACCTTAAAACATTCCTTATATGTACATTTTTTAAGCATAAAAAATATACTTAGTACTCAGTATTTGAATTTATCCCTGCCCTATTTCGTTAATTTTTTTTCTCTGTAGCCTCATTGTGACGTCACGTTAGCGTACGTTTCTCCGTGTATATTTCAACGCGTGAGTATACACAAAAATGGTATTCAGCTGTTGGCTTACTAAAAAAACACAGCAAATATTATAAATTGAAAGCTTTCTTAATTTGTATGTCTTTTCTACATATTTCAAAATGTTTATGTATTCAAACGAGAACGTGAAGAGCTGGCGCTTCTTTATAAATGTGCAGGCGAAAATGTACGAAAATCAAATGCATTTCTTGTATTAATTTACATATTTTTTCTGATGACTTCTAATCTATGTTTGTCGATCAACGAATATTATTATATTATTATTTTTTCACGTCAATCACATCACAATGGAAAGATTTCTCATCCCATGGTAGTTCGTGAGAGCATGAACCTTTTATTTGCGAAGAATCTTAGAGGAAAATATTTGGAAATGTAAATATACATGTATAAGGAATTAGGCTTATTTTAACCTATTTTATTATACGATATAACATAACTTGGGACAGTTTACGCATTATAAATCGTGAAGCGTAAAAGTTTTTGTTATATCCATAACCTATGTGAAAATTCCTTATAATTTAATTCACTTTTATCCAATCAAATGACGTGTTACATCTGGAATTAAATTACAAAGGAATAACCACTTGCTTTTGATTGAGGGCGTTTTGGTTCAATGTTAGAGAGGAGTCCTCAAAAGTTAATTGAAATGAAATTATTGTAGGGAGAAAAGAAAATTGTTTGAGAGGTATGTTTCTTACTTTTGGTCACTTTTGATGGATATCTCATTAACAATTTTCAATTGTCTAGTATGTAATAATATGTTATTGACAATTGAAAATTGTTAATTAGTGAAAGACACTAGTATGTAATAATAGTTAATAAAAAATGATTCTCTTCGGATTTTATTTCTTCCACAGTGTTACATCACTTCTAGACAAGACCATGTATGCATTGATGATAATAATGATAATGGTAATGATAATTCATGTGTATGAAATAAAATAAAAAGTTTTCCGTTTTATATCTAAGGTTTGATGTCATCTTTCTAAGCTCTAAGTTTGAATGAAGGAGTCACAATGGGTGTATTAAATAATTTCCTTACAAAGATTACTTGAAAACAAGACATTGCTAAAATAGAAACAATCTAGAAAACCGACAAATACATGACGTAAGCATTATTTCCGGTCAGTAAATACCAGACCTTTATAACGTTCATTCTACTGTTGATAGGATGCCCCTCCTCACTCCCTTACCTTTTTGCGATACACTCAACATACTCATACTTCATGATTAACATTCTCTATCAGAAGAAAGTGTACGAGTATGATTATCATGATGGTAATATAATCAGTGAAAAAAAAATATCATTCAAAGATTTCTTGTTTGTTTATTGTTGTCTATAAAGAATTAGGAGGTAACCAGCGTTTGAATATGATTAATTATTATATTATTTTCTGGGGGAAGTGATTTTCTTCGAACATTTTTACGTTGATTTTCTTTTCTGTAACGTATTATATACCGCTAATCTGGAAATTTTTGCTGTATATAAATTTTTAGCACATTTGCGAGTTCATTGAATTCGCAAAAATATTTTTCGAAAAAAACAATTCAACAATAAGAAAATGTAAACAAAGTAGTGGTCATTCGCAACATTTTGAAACGTAAAAATTAATCAAAAGCTTTTTACAGGACATGTACACATCGAATCTCTAAACAACTGTTATAATGTTGTATCTGCTGATCATATGGAACTAAATATATATTTAGAACATGTTATGAGATAGCTTTGAAAAGATAGTATGCACTGATCGAATATATTAAATTGTACAACATGTAATTAAAATTTTATTTTTTATACTCCAAATCTTCAGTAAGTCGGTTTAAAGAATCTTAAGGTCTATGGTAAATATATCAAAGCAAATGGTAGCAATAGAAACGTAATACACGTATATGCACACATGTACTTCACATGTGTGTTTTCCTAAGATTCAAGGATTTGTTTGTGTTTGGTAAAAATGACTCAAATGTAATATCACAGACTGCACATTTAGAGGTTTTTATAAAATATAGAAGAATGTATAAATATAATATTTTAACCATAAAATTAAGATATTGGCTATTTCAATATTTATTCCTCCAATACCTAAAATAAATGATTTTTGTTATGGGCAACTGAATGTTTATCTGCTGGAGATGATATTCAAAGCATTCAAGGAGTGATTTTACAAGATCACATTCCCATAGTATATATGTTCAATTGTCTCTTCTCTTCTTTGACAAACATTACAGTGCTTAGAAGCTCTTTTTGATTTTGAATAAAAAAATTAATTACTTGCCAATATTTTATTTAGAATTCTGTACTGAAACCACTGGAGTTTTTTATACCTTAAAATGGTAAATAATGAATTATTTTGTATTCCTTGCTATCCAATTCAAATAATTCAATCCACTTCTTGCAACCAGCTGTGATAGATGGATTTTGATTTTCAATTTCATAGAAATTCTTTAATTTTTTTTTTACCGTTGTACCAGAAAAAATATCTTTCTCCCCTTTAACAGAGAAGTATTTTTTTTATACAGACTTAGGCTAAATTTCTGTTGGAGTTACCTTGTTACATGCTTGTAGGAAGCGAAACAACTCTAACTACATAAACAAAATAAAGCTTTGCGAACAAAAAGTTAATTGTGCACGTGGCAAAAGAAATTCAGGCTGAAATGGACAAAAGGTAAATAAAGTATTTGGTTTATATAAATTATTCTATAAAAATATACGATTTTTAGGATAACATGTGAAAATGTTATTTACTGAAATCATGAATTTTCGAGGCGTGTCAAATTCTGCGAAATTCTAGTAATGTAACCCTTTAAAACGTTTTTAATCCAAAAGTTTACAGTGTATTTTATGTCAATCTAACTTTGCAGCAGATTTTGAAACAGATGGGTAAAATATTGTTTGATTTATTACAAGTATATTAACCGAGGAGTAGCCAATATTTAAAAATGTTCAGGCGCGTAGCGACAAGTTGGCCATTGGATTGGGGACAACACCTTTTTTCTTCTAAAAAAATAGCTTTTTACTTTTGATTATTTATTGAAATACCGGTTGGACATAAGGGCAATAAAATTTTTGGTACTGAAAGGTGGTGGAACCACTTTTCCCCACATACCTCTACCATAACGAAATGGGATCTTCGAGTTTGAACAGGAATCTTTTCTTTTTTGCTGGTCGATTTTTTTTACAAGTAAATTGATTTTTTTTCTGTGGCCGTCTCCTTTAAAAAACGATGCGGAGCACAACGTCCCCGATGTTACCCTATAAAAATCGAATATTTTATTATACTCAAATTTCTGAAATTATACACTGAAAATGAATTGACGAAAAAAATGACACACATGACACATGAACCGTACATGCAAACATTCTTCGCAGTTAAAATTTACATGTTGTCATGCATATTTTTAATGTACCTGTTGCGCTGTAATATGATATATACCAGTATCTGGATTAGGGGGCCTAGCTTTTAGCTGGAGCCGGTGGGTGTAGCTGTTACACGCTGTAGGGTAATATAGTCATTTTTGCCAAAGTTAATCTGACTTCTTAAAATGAAAGTATATAAAACACAAAGTTATACATATAGTATTCAATTTTATACTAGAATTAAGTTTATTTTTCCAAAATTAAACGTCACCCTACTTAAATGGCAGGCATTTCACCAAAAAAAAAAAAAAAACATTAACATTAAGGAGCCTGGAATTCAACAAATTATCCACCAGATTCTTCATGTTTTGAATATGGTATCTTAAAGCTTTCAACTATCACTTGGGAGAGTAAAAATTCAATTAATTTAATTTCAAAATTTGATCTTTTTTGAATATTTTCATATGGTGTTGTTTGTCTAAAGGAGATAGATATAGTCATAAAGTGATCATCCCCCGACCTCTTAATGAAATGTTATGAAGAGCTGTTTTGGTATTTATTGCCTTATAGCGATATCACATATTTAAACATTCAAATAACATGTAACTAGAGGCATTGTGACCAATGAGCTCACTAAATAGTGCCCCGCCTCCCATATGAATATAATGTCAGTGTCCATATTTTGCTATGGAAAACCCAAAACATATTTTGGATCAAAAAGTAAAAAAAAAGAGGTGCACAATGGCAATATGTAATAAGGATTCAGCGAAAGTCTCAACAAATTTCATTCATTGGTATTAGAGGAGTTGCAGATAGATGGGAATCCCAAAGCGTAACAGACGGACGGACATCCCGATTACATGTATATACCCTCCCAGTTTTCAGGCGGGGTATAAAAAGTTTGTATGACTTATTCAAACCTATTCGAATAGACAATTTCACCTTTTCGAATTGGCATATTAACTAATTTGAAATATTATACAAATATAGTATTCATGTGGCCGATCCATAGATATGTCGATTTCACAGAAAAACATATAGAATGAGAGAGAAGTGTAAAGTCTGTATTCTTTCTGTGAAGTCGATATATCTATGACCGAATCAAAGTGTTTTTCACGACTTTAAACACAATATATTTTAAGAAACTCGAATCAATAACATAAATCATAATTTTGTAAATAATATCAGGCAAAACAGCAATCAGTTGAATATCCAATAAAAAGATCATGTAGGTGATATCATCAGATAAAAGATGATATCACCTATTTGAATTGATTTTATCCCCTTTCATTAACTTATTTGAATTACTGATATCACACATTTGCATTTTTTACAACTACTTAATTTCGAATAATTCCTTCTTTTTTACAATCTTGCTTAAGTAAAGGATGAAATCTTTAAAAGCATATTAAGTAAAAAAAAATTTAAGCATTGATAATTTTTTTTAAATTAACAAACTTTTGAAATAGATTATTTATTAAAAATACTCTGGACTTAATTTCAGCCCCATCCTATACTATTTTGCGCATTGATTGATCGTATAAACGGAATATGAAGGAGATCTGTTTGTAAATCATATATAAGCAAATATACCAGTCCTGTCCTTTATAGATGTTCATTAATTATTGTTTATACAGTTATTGTTTGTTTTCATGGTTAATTATTTGTTTATACAAACATTCCCACTTGAAATCTAACCATTTCTTACTTGATTTTCAAAAAGTGGGAATAGCTAGAATGAACCAAGATAGGTACAATTGTATGGGATAATTTGCATAACGGGCTTCGCCCGTTATGCATAAATTATCGCATGTTTCCCGCTTTCGTTGATGTCCCTGGCATACTATACTAACTAGACAGTGATTCCTTATATTTCCTTTTCATTGTGAAATAAGATTTAGACTTTAAAAATTTAAACTAATAGATTTAAATTACACGAGGACTTCCATGCCAATTTCAATAGTCATCGCCCGCTGACGTCAAACACAAAGGCAGCCGCACGAGATTTTCATGCATATTTGGCCTCCTTCGCGTCAGACACAGAGACAGGTGCGCACGGGATCTGCATGCTTATTAGGCCTCCTTAGCTCCTGACTTATCAACCTGCCTAATTTACATTCCGGCAGAATTATAAAGAAATAAACTCCCCTAACTTTCAAAGACTTACCACAGAGAAAAAAATTAGAAATGGAAATATTTAAAGATAGGTACAATTCACTTGAAGATAGGTACAATTATTTGAAGATATGTACAAATATTTGAATATATGTTAATTTGGCGTAGCATACTTTTCAAACCGAAAGTTAATTTTGTGACGATATAGGTTTGGGACAGCTTGATATCGAAATAAAAGAGGTAATGGAATTTGTTTTACACATGTATTTATTACGAGTATTATTAAAATACAACTTTTTTAGTGAAATGTAAGAAATTGTTATCCATTGAAAACTTTATATTGACCGAGGCGAAGCTGCGATAGCTGGGGATAACAATTTCACCGTTAGCCTAGAAAATTCCATAGACAATGTTTTTCTTTGGATATGATGAATATATTTATTTAAAATGAATTTAAAGAAAAAAATTCATGCTAAAAGATACTCGCATATTCTTCACAGTTATCAATTTGTATTCGGAGCATTATCCGTCGTCATCAATCGTTGTGATGTTTCCAGAGCTGATGGGCGTGGCTTTGTTCACTGTTGAGTACAAGTGCCTTTAACCAAAGAAACAATGTAACGAGGCTCAATAATTGCTTAATAAATAGGTAGTATTACCTATCAGATACTATACTACAATTGAGTTGTTAGTTTGTCTTTATTGCCACATCCAAATCCACTCATATTGCAAAAATATCAAAACAAAACAAAAAGCACTTGTTTTAATTTTTTCATTGTTTTGTCTGTTTCTAGATTGAATTGATAGAAGATTCACTCTCTGCAGAACATGGCCTCCAGTAGAACTAAAGCACAAGAGGTTATCCTGTGTCACCTCTGTGACAGGAGACCCGCCCTTCTTCACTGTAATCCCTGTCAGGTCAACTTATGTGAAGAATGCGTCGGAAAACACTATATGACGTCATCGTCCTCTAATCACGAGATTGTCAAATACCGAGAGAGAAAATTCCACCTTTTATTTCCAAACTGTAAAGCCCATAGTGGAGAGAAGTGTACTGTAAAGTGCCAAAACTGTAATGTAGAAGTTTGCCTGAAATGTCTCAGCGGATCCCATAATGGTCATAGAATTATTGATATCAAGGACATTGTTGATGACAAGAAAAAGCTTATGGAGAAAGACGCAGTTTATCTTAAAGATGATATAATTCCTAAATTTGAACATGCAGATACAGAGATAGAATCCAAATTAGCGGCTTTAAATGCTAAATGTGATGAATTAGAACAATCAGTCACAGAGCATGGGCAAAAATGGCAGCGATTCATTGAAGAAATCGTGGCGAAAAACAAGAAAGACATTGAAGAAATGAGAGAAAATAGCATTAAGAAATTGAAAGAATACCAGAAAGAAATCAAAAATGCACTTGAAAGCCTAAAAGAAATTGCTCTACAGAACGAAAAGATTTTTCAGTCCATGGACGTTAGTCACATCACAAAATATGAAAGAAATATTGAGAAGTATCTAAAGATCCCCTTACAAATAGATTT
Organism: Saccostrea cuccullata; assembly: GCF_032062105.1. Lineage (NCBI taxonomy): Eukaryota > Metazoa > Mollusca > Bivalvia > Ostreida > Ostreidae > Saccostrea > Saccostrea cuccullata. The sequence continues at coordinate 8,515 of NW_026932928.1, forward strand.
GGAACTACCGACTTTTATTTCCACGGACAAAGATAAAGGTAAACTTTGCCAAGAGTTTGGAAAACTAGAAGAACCCAAGATCCAAACAGAACTGATCAACAAATTAGATGTATCCAGTGAGCTCCTAGACAAAGCCGTAGAAATCGCATCCTTCCACACTGGAATAACAGAGTTGATGAGGATAGCATGTCTAAATACAGAGGAGGTGTGGGTATCTGGACAGAATAAAAACATCACTCGTTTCAACATGCAAGGTTCTGTACAGGAGACAATTACCGCTTCTTGTAAGAGATTTCCTACCGACATCTCAGTTTCAAAAGAAGGGCATCTACTATACACTGAAACAGTTCATAACTTAATTAATGATGTCCACCAGACAACAGCACAGATCACAGCACCACAGGGATGGGAACCAGTAGGACTGTGTTGTACACAATCAGGTGACTTACTGGTCAGTATGTGTACACATGATGAAGAACATTATAAAATTGTACGTTATGAAGGCCAAATAATAAAGCAGGAAATAGAAAGGGACAACAAAGGTAACCCACTATACAAAGCGGGAAATGATATGCTCTTTGTGACGGAAAACAACAACGGGGATATCTGCGTCTGCGATTGCAATGCTGAGGTAGTCGTCGTCGTGAATAAAGCAGGAAAACTACAATTCAGATATAAAGGACAACAAACGATGAAAAAGCAGTTTGATCCCGCCAGTATTGCCACAGACTCCGCGGGTCGTATTATTGTAAAGGATAATGGTAATTCCTGTACCCACATCATTGATCAGGACGGTCAGTTTCTTCGTTGTCTGGATTTCTTTGGAGCTCTGAGTGTGGACACACTGGGGCGACTGTGGGTGGTGGAGTTTGAGAGTGGAAATGTGAAGGTAATCAAATATACAGAATAAACGGTTTGATTTCTTTAATACAATCTACGAAGAAATATTATAACAATATCTACATATTCTTTTTAATAATGGAAATTCTTTTAGTGTCACTTTGGTTTTTCATCAATCGTCATAAAATAGAAAAAAAAGTGATAAATTGGACCTTAAATTTCTGAAATACTCAAGATGTAACAACATGCAAAGATTTTAATGTTCTGGGATTAAGTCAGTGTTTTACTTATTGATTTGAAAATTCATAAAAACTGGACAATTTTTAAAGTGTGTTTAATAATCTAATCTTATTATGAATATCTTTTTCATACTGTGATGATAAAATTTAAAGAGATCAACTTAATGAAAACAAACAATGCGAATTTCAAATTACTAAATAACAGTAATTTTTCTAATAGATGTGGCTGAAAGATGGACTTTTTATTCAGAATATTTTTAAAGTTTAACTTCAGATAAGTCGCATCCATGTTCTGTTATGATTATAAACTTTAATATTTCATACACCTAAGAATTTCATTTTGTTGTATTAAATTAAAGTAACGTTAAATAACCTAGAAGCAGTTTTAGGTCTTACATGAAGCCCAATCTAAAAGAAGCTGTTTACTTGAAAGAAACTTCTAAAACGATGTTTGTCTTCCTCCAACTATTCCTCCAGTCGCCTGCCTCTGGTCATTGAAACATTACAATATCAGCTACAACCAAAATATTTCTTTTTTAAAAATAGGGAGATATTTCAAATGTACTTTTTTGTGTGGAATTTCGATTTTATCAAAAAAGCATGAAATCATGTGATTAGAACAGATAAAGCTTGTCAAATAAAGGTCCTGTACATAATAAACCATGAATTAGATTCTGTCCTAAGTACGACATACAGAGAGGATATAAAGGCTGGTGGTTACGATTGTGCTATAACCTATATGGAAATGGAAATACATGTACTTGCATTCGATTGAGTGCGTTTTGGTTCATTGTTTGTGTAAAAAAGTGAAGAGAAGAGTCCCCAAAATGCAATTTTTATCATTTTTAAATATCATCAAAGGTGAAAAGAGATTTGTTTGAGAGAAATTATTATTTTTCTTTGGTCACGTTTCATATACATATTGTATATCTATGTCTTTAAAAGGTATCACTTTTTTTTTGGTTTTGCTCCTACACTTCTGTGTCGATAGGCAATAAAAGTTATAAAATAAATGGTGTTTGGATTTTATTTATTCCATGGTGTTACATCACTTCTGCAATAAGACAAGATCAACCATGTATACATCAATGATAGGACAATAATGATAAAAGTAATGATAATACATGTGTATGAAATAAAATAAAAAGTCTTCCGTTTGATATCTAAGGTTTGCTGTCATCTTTCTAAGCTCTTGGTTTGAATGAAGGAGTCACATTTGGGATATTAAATAATTTCCTTACAAAGTACACTTGAAAACAAGATGTTGCTAAAATAGAAACAATCTGGAAAACGGACCAATACATGACGTAAGCATTATTTCCGGTCAGTAAATACCAGTCCTTTATAACGTTCATTCTACTAGTGGCTTGGTGCAATCGGACTTGGTCTATGGACTTTTGAACCTCTGAGATGGATGTCTGCAAAGAAGCAAGGAATTTATAAATACGGAGGCATTTAGTATAGTGTAAAAATTAATTGTATAAGAAGTTTGTAACTTTTCATATAATGAAGTTCTACTCCCTGTTCTTGTTAATTTTCATTTCTTTCAGACAAACAAGTTAGTGCAATTCCATCGCAACCTCATACAATCTAATCTTTATTCTAATCTTGATAATTACATCCACCTCAGATTCTTATAAATTAACACTTTTTTATCAATCGACAAACGCCTGTTAGAACGGTTTTCAAGTCACCTGTATAGATTTCTTATGTAATTTGCTTTTCAGTCAATAGTACAATATTTAACCTACTTAAATCTTTACATTATCCAATTCTATATAATTTTTTAATAAAGATATAAATAAATTGCCTTTTATTGTTAGTACGGGAATGAACGGTTGCAACTAATGCTGAAATAAATACAGCACAATCAACGTTTAGATGTCTCACCGTAAAATTTTGAACTGTTGTATGCAATCCCTCTATTTCGGCTACATACTTGGTCCATTCTTCCTCGACCACCGTCACAATGTAAATGTATACAAGCTTCGATAAAAATCTGCTATGAATATTTTGAACACATATCTGATAATTTCCTGGAATAAAAAGAAAAACAAGGACTTAACTGTTATTTTATGCATATTACCATGAGAAGTAATTATATATTAACTGTTCAAGAAGAAAAATCCATTGAAAAAACCAACAGTATGCATTGCAGTGTCCAAACATATGTATGATGATTTTGTTCATTACCAAATCTGAGATTTTATTTTTTAAAATTCTTAGATGACTTCCAAAAATCAATGTTGCAAGTACATGTTTTCCGTGTGATGTTTAATATCTACAGATCGACTCAATAAAACCTCAATACAGATTTTAAAGCATATATTGAATCTCTGTGATATTAGTCATACCAGTGACAGGAGCCGTGTATTCTATACTCCCCTCTGATTTGTAAATAATTTCTTTGATCGTATTATTATAACCATCCTTCACATAAAAGTCTACTATACGATCACCGCCTCGAAGAACCTGTAAAAAGAATGCAAGAATCATGGATTATGCTTTTCATTAAATGAAATAAAAACGATTAATTCATATATTTATTTTCCGGATGAAAAAAATAAATTAAAGTGTTCCGGGGAATTCTAGTATCCATAGATGAAGGATGAACACTAGTTATATAGAGTATATCATCTGATATGGACGTAGCAATGTGTCGCTTTCTCTATATCACAATACTTGTATACTATACTTGTCAGCAAAGGTATCCGAGAAAAATTCAGATGCATGATCAACTATAAGTGTCTCAACCATGACGGTACCCTTGTAGACAGTGGAAAACATTGATATAAGGCTATCTTTTCATATAAATTTGTATAAATGTATTAATTTTAGAGATTTTGTTTCATTTCCATGCCCCAAAAGAAAGTGAACCCCGAAATTAACAAATTCTACTATTCTTTTATCAAGAAATATTTTATGTCCAAATTAGTTGAACGTTGTTAATTAATCTATATATTCGAAAAGAAGCTTCAAATGTAGAAAGCATGTACGAACGACACGCGGAAACAGACGTTTTACTTTTTGACCTGAGACACAGTAATTAAGGTAATTAAGGTACTAGTATATCCTTAAATGCTGTGAAATCATTAATTTTCTTGGGGTGTAATTTTCGTTGTTTACGAAGTATGGAGGGACCAACAAATTCATTACCAACACGAAATCTAAATTTCATATATGCATTACAACTACATGCAAACATTTTCCAACAATGAAATCAAATCCCTACAAACCAATATTTTTTCCTCCAACCTAAAAAATTTTACCCCAAGAAAATTTTTTCTAACCCTAACCCTGTTTTTACAGTTATGTAATGTAAACATTACAATTAACTACAAGTACTATAGTTAATCCTTGTAACCAATCTTTAGAATCTTGGAATTAAACTTGTAAACCATATATACAATAGTACATGTATTTCATAGGTATTGTCTACGCCAGATAGTGTTTCGTGGTTTTTGCTTTTAGCATTTTGTATCTAACTGTACGTACATATGCACGGCCCGCCTACCTCAAACGAAGCATAAAGATTAGCATTCTGTGCCACTCTCTGTACAAAACACTCCTCCTGGCTTGCAGGAACCTCTATTTTGAATTCATGCTGAGCCCCGGGGAGGCCATCAAAGCTAAAGTCCTCAGTTTTCTCCTCAGTAACTCGTTCTGGAATCACTTGGAGGAATAGATTCCAAAGACACGCCGTCCTTAGCACGACATATGTTGAGCACATATTGTTTATCATCAGGACGGGAACTTGGTTAGACTAGCGAGATAATCGATACATTATATCAAGTACAGTGACAACTCAGTTTAGGCTAGATTGTAACGACGATAAACGACCCTTCATTAAAAACTGATGTATGAATAATCGAAATATTAAGAACGCCTTTGCAGCTATATATACACATTTTTTAGGATAATTTATTGTAAATACATGTATGGTTAAAATTCTGTAAGAGACTTCGCGACCAGCTTAAAAATTTTAGCCGATACTGTCCAATGGCATGTATGAAGTCAATTTACATTTCTTGGTTCATGACTTTTTGATCTTTTGCTACTAACCACGTAAAATTCCCGTAATAGGTTTCTGGTTTTTCGCATTCTTGCTATTCCAAAGTTCCGCACTTGAAAGCTACACTAGTCAAATTATATACTCACCGTCAATAGAAACGCAACACCCTAATTTTAGGGTGAAAATTAAATACAGGATATAATAACTATGTACCAAAAAAAGTTAGAACATCTTTTACTCTGTTAAATCAGTTATTTAACGGTTGTATGAATTTCTTTCCATTACCGAAAGTTGCTTTTTAGCCCTCTTAACAAAATATTGTTAAAATTTCATCAAAAATGAAAAATTTTGAATTCTGTTAAGAGGTCTAAAAAGCAACTTCCGGTAATGGAAAGAAATTCATTCAACCGTTATATAACTGATTTGGCAAAGTAAAAGATGTCCTAACTTTTTTGGTACATAGTAAACTGTTATAACCTGTATATAATTTTCACTCTAAAATTAAGGTGTTGCGTTTCTATTGACGGTGAGTATAGTAATATACGTACCCCATATGATAGTTATTCGATTCCCCGATTATGGGCTAGAGAATATCTACTGTATTTTCCTTTTCATAAATATTTATTTCCTGTTATTACCAATAAAACAGGGGGAAACTAATTATAAATTATCTTTAGATATTTTGACGGAATTACAGGAAATCAATAAAAACTATAAGCCTAAGGTACGTATTTAAAAAGTTTTACATGGTCTATCAACAGTAGAACTGACTTGTTTGTATACACTGATGATTATACAATGAATCTTGTCTAATCCGAACACTACCAATTTCAAACAAATTGGTAGGCAAAGACAACATTTTCGATCGCATAACATATTTTACAATTGAATGTATTGAGATAAAAGCATCGGAGGCAAGATTTCAAAATAAAGAACATTGGTATTAGACAAGATAAACTTTAACTGTTGTTAAAAAAATAACTTGTATAATTAAGTCTATGGAGCATGAATATGAAGTCGAGTTACTAAACTGTTCGAATAAATAATTCCAAAAATGTGTAGTTTGTAACAAACTGAAACAAGAGGCCCATGGGCCTTATAGGTCACCTGAGCATTATTCAACAACTTTCCAGTGATTGAATTTGATCCATGCTTTAAGCCAGATGCTTAAGCTTTTACAATTTGGTCATCATAACTATACACGTAGCAGTTCCTTAGTTTTGTTACTTAATACCCATAGGCAGGGTAGGGGAACAAAAAATGCATTTCAACAAATCAGTAATATTCAGCAATAATGAGTAGTGTCGCTACCACACATGAACCCTTGACTCTTAGGCCTAGATCCACACATTGTACAATTTTTGGAAAGGCATTCATGCTTTTCAAAAATATTTGATTAATACCAAGAAGCACTATTCAAACAATTCATTCATTTTCAGTATATAAGTACAGCCCCCCCCCCCCCTCTATGGCACAACTGACCGTGGGGCCTTGAAATTCACAATTCTTGAAGATTAGGGCCCTTGCTCATAACTATATAGGTAGTTCATCTGCTTAAAACCTAGGTGCAAAGAAGAAAATGTTCAAAGATTTAATGTTTTTTTCACTATACATGTATAATCAATATAGCCCCCCCCCCTTACACCAGAACCCCTGACCCTGGGGCCATAATATTCATAATTTTGGTAGAGGCACTCTTGCTCATCATAACTATGTACTTAGCTAGTTTATTTAATACCCAGGAGCAAAGAAGAAGATTTTCAAAGAATTCATGTATTTTCTCTATATAATCAATAGAGCCCCGCCCTAACACAAGAACCCCTGACCCTGGGGCCATAAAATTCACAATTTTGGTAGAGGCACTCTTGCTCATCATAACTATGTACTTAGTTAGTTTATTTAATACCCAGGAGCAAAGAAGAAGATTTTCAAAGAACTCATGTATTTTCTCTATATAATCAATAGAGCCCCGCCCTAACACAAGTACCGCTGACCCTGGGGCCATAAAATTCACAATTTTGGTAGAGGCACTCTTGCTCATCATAACTATGTACTTAATTAGTTTATTTAATACCCAGGAGCAGAGAAGAAGATTTTCAAAGAAATAATGCATTTTCACTATATACTTATTTAGCTCAACCCTAGCACCCTAGTACCCCTGACCCCAGGGTCATGAATTTCACAATTTTGGTAAAGGACTCAATGCTGATTACAATCATGCAAACAGTTTGACTGCTTGATGTCCAGGAGTAAAGAAGAAGATTTTTAAAGATTGCGTTAATTTTAGTGGTTTTGGCCCCACCCCCCAGAGGGGCAGGGATCATGAAATTCATAATTTTTGTTCCCCTTCACCCATAGATGCTTTGTGCCAAATTTGGTTGAAATTGGTTCAGTGGTTGCAGAGAAGAAGCTGAAAATGTTCAAATGTTAACACACGACGCACGACGACGGACGAAAACAGATGAGCCGTTCCAAGCAAAAACCCCCCTTATGTTATCTGACAGAATTTTACGTCACAATAGAAAAAGCGACGTCATTATTTTGCAACAAAAACTGCAATAAAAATTTATCGCGCACTGACTAAGTTCCAACTGAATTCGTTGTTAATGTCTCAGAATTTTCTCATTTGTGCTCTCTGTATATTTTTTTTTCATGACTACATGTGTATTGTCTATTTTATAACATATCTGACTCTGATTGTTGTCAAACTACATGTGCATTACACATTAAAACGACCTAAGAGTGTTCTGATTAAATACACAAAATCTGTCAACACTTCGACGTATATTCTGTTCCATGTACAGTATAAGTTTTCAGTTAAACTAAATAAAACATGCAACTGTTGTTTAAAATTCAGATTTACGAATCTTTCCTTTTTAACAACGACAAAAAATTACATGCAATGATGATAATGAGTGTAAAAATATTTTTAAAAAGGAAGGAAGAGTAGTTTGAAATGTTTTTTTTTTATCCGAGGTCTTGGCGTAAATTGATTTGACTTAATCATATGTCAAGAAAACTGCACAGGAATTAACACCAATCAAACTGAATGATAGGATTGTTTAACCACACCAATGCCAGATCTAAATCCGGGGTATGTTTGTTTTTCATTTATTGTAGACCAAGAACCTCCTGGAGGAAAAGTGACACTAGTTCAGCTAACAATGCTACATTAATTGCATTGATTAGGCGTCTATCCGACATTCTCCTATTTGTTAGGTGTTGAAAAGATCGATAACTTGTTAATACTGTTGTAGCCCCCCCCCCTTCCCATCACCACCACCAAAAAAAAAAATATATGTAATAAAGCATATATAGAAATAAATACATACATGTATATCTTTTTACAAAATTTTCGAAGTTCTGAAAAGCACCGTATTTGACAAGCACACGTACATTATTTATTTCACATTCAGAAAAAAAATGCAACCCCCCGTCTTCGTTTTTTATGTGCATGATTGTAATCACAATATTTGTTCATCTGAGTGTAAATCGAGTGCAAATAAAATACACTTCCAAAATATTTTAATCAGTTTGGATTTTCCCGATCTGCTTCTTAATCTAACGTAGCAAGAAGTAAATGCATGCTCGTAATTTTCACATGGAAGATCACATGCAGGTAAACATAACCTGATTTTTTTCACACAACGCTAGATCTTGGAAAATGAGAGATCTAGGAGTATTTATTATATTATAAACACTTTTGTCAAAATGATTTGAAAAACGTTTTGACATGTTTTTTTTTAAACGTATGTACATAAAAAAATAGTCTACCCGTTATCATTTTAGTAGACCAGGATCAAGACAACTCTTTGGCACTGTAGATTCAAATGTGAAAAAAAGAGAAATAATAGTAAAGTTTATTTTGCTAATATATTGAGATTCCACCAGGAGAGAATAAAATGATGAAAAGTGTTGTACCAAAAAATGCAATTTTTAATTTGCTGTTCAAATTATTATCCTTTAACAACGTTTGTAATAATAAATGATACAGAGTCTCGGTTTAAAGTGCTTAATGAAAGATACAAACAAATCATTAAATGAATGATGTTGACACTATACATAATTATGTAAGTCTGAAAAGCTCCTAAATTTTTGCATGTCATTTAGCATTGCGGCCTATATCTTATTACGTTCCATGTTTTGAGCGGTCACCCATCCAAGAGTTAAACAGGCTCGCCGTTGCTTAACTTGCCTGAAAAAGAGACTAAGAGAGAGAGACTCGACCGAATCGCTAGAAAAGCTAGCTCACCAGCGAGAAAGTATACGTGTAAGTCCCCTATACTAGTTTACTGTCCGCTACAGATGTCAAACTCAAAAGTCGGATATATCTTGTATAAAAAATGTTTTAGCAAACTTCGGAAATATCTTGTATAAAAAAAAGGTTTATAGATAACTTGTCCTCTTTTATCCTTAGCAGTGAAACGTAAGGTGATGACCCTTTCTCAATTTTTAAATTTAAATAGATTAAATGTTTATGTTGTTAAACGTCCATCTCGAGAATTTTTTAACACATAAGGAGACGCCGCCATTTGCCGGTGCATGGAGAGCTGCAAATATTCCTATAACCGGCACTTAGGGCCTTTGAGCAGCGAGGAATCTTTTTCATGCAAGCACTTATACTGCGACACGGGACCGCGGTTTATACAGACTCATGCGAAGGACTGGTCTCCATGTAATTTTAACTAGAAGAATAAGACACAAAAGTAACCTACTTACCCCCCCCCCCCCCACTTTCAAAACACTTGAACTCCTTGTAAGTTGGAAAGGATGGTCATATGTTAGAATATTTGATGTTATTGTAGTGACAGAGAATGGGCAGAGAATCCTCCGTCTTCTGCACACAATAGAACTTCTTTGTATGAGTGTAAAATGTTGGGTAGACTGGGATAGAATATATATATTACTAATATATGAGAAGCATTTTATTCGGAAGACAGTCCAATGTGCAGAATTCGCACGTGTTACATGTTCTCTTTTCTATAAAATTTCTTTATGTGTTTATTTTTCTATGAAGACGGTATCAAATGTTGTACATTTGTGTCTATATGGTTCGAGGACTTTAAAAGCTGCTCTAAATAGGCCCCTGACTTACACGTTTTTCTTTGTCTCTAAAATATTTTGTTTTTTGCTTTTGACTAGCTGGTACATTTTCAGAGGATCTTCATGATATATAAGTGTTGACCTGTGAAATTTGCCTCATAAAAACCTGTTGTTTTGTTTTTGTTTTTTTTTTTAAACTGTGACATGTATGTATTTTAAACTACAGATCGGATCGCATAACTACGGCGCCGCTGGAGGGCCAGGTAAAAAAATATTTTTATTTGTTCGGACAAATTAAAAATTCGTTTGGACGAATTAGTTATTTGTTCGGACGAATTAGATATTTGTTCGGACAAATAAGTTATTTGTTCGAACAAATTAGATATTTGTTCGGACGATTTAAATATTCGTTCGGACAAATTAGAAATTCGTTCGGACAAATTAGAAATTCGTTCGGACGAATTAGTTATTTGTTCGGACGAATTAGATATTCGTTCGGACAAATTAGAAATTCGTTCGGACGAATTAGAAATTTGTTCGGACAAATAAGTTATTTGTTCGGACAAATTAGAAATTCGTTCGGACAAATAAGTTATTTGTACGGACGAATTAGAAATTCGTTCGGACGAATTATTTATTTGTTCGGACGAATTCGTTCGGACAAATTAGAAATTCGTTCGGACGAATTAGAAATTTGTTCGGACAAATTAGTTATTTGTACGGACGAATTAGAAATTCGTTCGGACGAATTAGTTATTTGTTCGAACAAATTAGAGAAATTGTGAACAACTATCAGGACACCGCGAATAATGTGCGGTTTGCACCAAAACGTTTCATTTTATTTTGATTCTTTGCAAAATAACTTTAATGAACAACATTATCAATAAATATTTTGAAGATAAGTCGTTTTAATGTTGATCTCTTTCTTATGATTTTTTTATGTACATATTCACTACAGTTATTAATCATGACATGTGAATGATTTTTGAAATACATTTCTGATACATATGTCGCCGATTTGTAGCTGAAATATTGCCGATTCGGCGTAAAACATTCAATCAATCAATCTGGTACATATGCGGTTTATAAAATGATTAAAAAGTCCTCATTGAGTTTTTAATTAAATATTCCTGTTTGTGAATTTAGAAAACTTCACAAAAATGAACCTGTTCGTATTGATCCCAGGTTGTTCATATGACTCGCGAGCCGGTGAATAACGAGGTCAACCGATCAATCTGGTATACTGTATATATTCCCTTTCACACTTGCGAACAATTTTGCCCCGTTTTAAATTAGCCCTGTCAAAGTTTTGTTTAAGTACTTATACTGTATTATATGAATTCGTCCCGTTTTAAATTCGCCCGAATGAGGCTAGGGCGAAAGGGGCGAAAATAAAACGGTGGCGAAAATTTCCCTGTATACAGTATTCCCTAGTCCATTGATTTTCAGAGTATAATTATAGCCCCCTCCCGTTTTTGGAGAGGTACATGTAGTCGAACAAACTATTTAATTTCACTGTCAGCATTTCTTAATTTTGTTTATACGCTTTTACAGTTGAGTACCAGTTCGAAGGTTTGATAGGCCAATGACTCACATAGAAAGGGAAATTATGAAAGCAACCCCTTTTACGGGGAAAATAAATCATGAATGAATGTCAAAATATTTTCAAGTAACAACCCCCCCCCCCCCCTCCTCTATTTAAAAAAAACGATCGATTGTCTTAATCATTGAGAACCTTAACTTGCATTAAATTATGATGTGTTTTTAAATTTTACTGCACTTTCTAGGAACGTACATGTATTCATCTATTTTTTATCCTTTTCCCGGAAAGGGGCGTGTGTTTAATTTGGTCAATATTATACCTGCATGTTTTAATTCATGCGCTTTTCTGATATTTAAATATAAAATAAAATTTATATAGATACATAATAATAGTTTTTAACGATCTTAGAAAGAATCCATTGGAGATGGACTTATGAGATTCCCTCTTTTTGTTCCTTTATCACAAAATACTTAAATGTGGGAACAGCGGTATAGAAGCAAATCTACAAATGTCCTAGCTAGTAATAAAAAAAATTAAGACCCTCGAATAAGAGGCTCGATATTTTGAGTCCGAAGTTTATTTAATATAATACAATACAGCCACGTAGCAGAGTTTTTGAAAGTGGGGGGGGGGGGGCCTGAGAAAAAAAATACATACCTATAAAGTTGACAAGAAAAAAAAGGGGACACAGGAAAAGTTGCCCAAAGTTGACAGTCCTATTACATGGGGGGAGGGGGGCTTACTTTTTCAATGCCAATTTTTTCCCGTACCAATTGCCTGCAGTAGGAGTAAAACCTTAAGGAGTGGATCTCATCTTTTCAAAGAAGCGGTAACTGACCACTGGCACCCCAGTGTTAGTCAGGGATGGGAGTGAAAATATGTTTGATAAGAAGTAACTGACCCTTTGAATTTACTAGTGGGCTCTCAGAAAATATACTTTCAGAATGGCAGACTTTAGGCCTATATATATATACCGGTATAGATCCATTATTTCCGAATATTTACAATCAACATACCCGACTTTAATATCACATGTCTAGTTGCTACGTGTGTATGTCATGGTCCAAAGAGCTATTTATGTATTAAAAAAGGATGAATCCTCCTGAATAGACAAAGTGTATATCTCTCTTTACAGGATAATTTGTGCAAACATCTAATTTGCCCGAACAAATATCTAATTTGTCCGAACGAATTTCTAATTTGTCCGAACAAATATCTAATTTGTCCGAACAAATAACTTATTTGTCCGAACAAATTTCTAATTCGTCCGAACGAATTTCTAATTTGTCCGAACGAATATCTAATTTGTCCGAACAAATAACTAATTCGTCCGAACGAATTTCTAATTTGTCCGAACGAATATCTAATTTGTCCGAACAAATATCTAATTCGTCCGAACAAATAACTAATTCGTCCGAACGAATATCTAATTTGTCCGAACAAATAACTAATTCGTCCGAACGAATTTCTAATTTGTCCGAACGAATATCTAATTCGTCCGAACAAATAACTAATTCGTCCGAACGAATTTCTAATTTGTCCGAACAAATAAAAATATTTTTTTACCTGGCCCTCCAGTGGCTAGGCCACGTAAAAAAAATATTTTTATTTGTTCGGACGAATTAGAAATTCGTTCGGACAAATAAGTTATTTGTTCGGACAAATTAGATATTTGTTCGGACGAATTAGATATTCGTTCGGACAAATTAGAAATTCGTTCGGACGAATTAGTTATTTGTTCGGACGAATTAGATATTCGTTCGGACGAACTAGAAATTCGTTCGGACGAATTAGAAATTCGTTCGGACGAATTAGGAATTCGTTCGGACGAATTAGGAATTCATTCGGACGAATTAGTTATTTGTTCGGACGAATTAGATATTCGTTCGAACGAATTAGAAATTCGTTCGGACGAATTAGTTATTTGTTCGGACGAATTAGATATTCGTTCGGACAAATTAGAAATTCGTTCGGACGAATTAGATATTCGTTCGGACAAATAAGTTATTTGTACGGACGAATTAGAAATTCGTTCGGACGAATTAGTTATTTGTTCGAACAAATTAGAGAAATTGTGAACAACTTTCAGGACACCGCGAATAATGTGCGGTTTGCACCAAAACGTTTCATTTTATTTTGATTCTTTGCAAAATAACTTTAATGAACAACATTATCAATAAATATTTTGAAGATAAGTCGTTATAATGTTGATCTCTTTCTCATGATTTTTTTTATGTACATATTCACTACCGTGCAGTTATTAATCATGACATGTGAATGATTTTTGAAATACATTACTGATACATATGTCGCCGATTTGTAGCTGAAATATTGCCGATTCGGCGTAAAACATTCAATCAAAAAATCTGGTACATATGCGGTGTATAAAATGATTAAAAGGTCCTCATTGAGTTTTTAATTAAATATTCCTGTTTGTGAATTTAGAAAACTTCACAAAAATGAACCTGTTCGTATTGATCCCAGGTTGTTCATATGACTCGCGAGCCGGTGAATAACGAGGTCAACCGATCAATCTGGTATACTGTATACAGGGTTATTTTCGCCCTTTCACACTTGCGAACAATTTTGCCCCGTTTTAAATTAGCCCTGCCAAAGTTAAGTTTAAGTACTTATACTGTATTATATGAATTCGTCCCGTTTTAAATTCGCCCGAATGAGGCTAGGGCGAAACAAAATACGGGGGCGAAAATTTCACTTATACAGTATTCCCTTCCATTGATTTTCAGAGCATAATTATACCCGTTTTTGGAGAGGTACATGTAGTCGAACAAACTATTTAATTTCACTGTCAGCATTTCTTAATTTTGTTTATACGCTTTTACAGTTGAGTACCAGTTCGAAGGTTTGAAACCCTTTTACGGGGAAAATAAATCATGAATGAATGTCAAAATATTTTCAAGTAACAACCCCCCCCCTCCTCTATTTAAAAAAACGATCGATTGTCTTAATCATTGAGAACCTTAAGTTGCATTAAATTATGATGTGTTTTTAAATTTTAATGCACTTTCTAGGAACGTACATGTATTCATCTATTTTTTTTAATCCTTTTCCCGGAAAGGGGCGTGTGTTTAATTTGGTTAATATTATACTTGCATGTTTTAATTCATGCGCTTTTCTGATATTTAAATATAAAATAAAATTTATATAGATACATTATAATAGTTTTTAACAATCTTAGAAAGAATCTATTGGAGATGGACTTATGAGATTCCCTCTTTTTGTTCCTTTATCACAAAATACTTAAATGTGGGAACAGCGGTATAGAAGCAAATCTACAAATGTCCTAGCTGGTAAGCCCCATCTTAAAAAAATTAAGACCCTCGAATAAGAGGCTCGATATTTTGAGTCCGAAGTTTATTCAACATAATACAAAACAGCCACGTAGCATCGTTTTTGAAAGCGGGGGGGGGGGGGGGGGGGGGGGCTGAGAAAAAAATAGCTACCTGAAAAGTTGACAAAAAAAAAAGGGGGTGACTCAGGAAAAGTTGCCCAAAGTTGACAGTCCTATTTCGTGGGGGGGGGGGGGGAGCTTACTTTTTCAATGCCAATTTTTTCCCGTACCAAGTGCCTGCAGTAGGAGTAAAACCTTAAGGAGTGGATCTCATCTTTTCAAAGAAGCGGTAACTGGCACCACTGGCACCCCAGTGTTAGTCAGGGATGGGAGTGAAAATATGTTTGATAAGAAGTAACTGACCCTTTGAATTTACTAGTGGGCTCTCAGAAAATATACTTTCAGAATGGCAGACTTTAGGCCTATAATATATTATACCATTATAGATCCATTATTTCCGAATACTTACAATCAACATACCCGACTTTAATATCACATGTCTAGTTGCTACGTGTATATGTCATGGTCCAAAGAGCTATTTATGTATTAAAAAAGGATGAATCCTCCTGAATAGACAAAGTGTATATCTCTCTTTACAGGATAATTTGTGCAAACATCTAATTTGCCCGAACAAATATCTAATTTGTCCGAACGAATTTCTAATTTGTCCGAACAAATATCTAATTTGTCCGAACAAATAACTTATCTGTCCGAACAAATTTCTAATTCGTCCGAACGAATTTCTAATTTGTCCGAACGAATATCTAATTTGTCCGAACGAATATCTAATTCGTCCGAACAAATAACTAATTCGTCCGAACGAATTTCTAATTTGTCCGAACGAATTTCTAATTTGTCCGAACGAATATCTAATTCGTCCGAACAAATAACTTATTTGTCCGAACGAATTTCTAATTTGTCCGAACGAATATCTAATTCGTCCGAACAAATAACTTATTTGTCCGAACGAATTTCTAATTCGTCCGAACGAATATCTAATTCGTCCGAACAAATAACTAATTCGTCCGAACGAATTTCTAATTCGTCCGAACGAATTTCTAATTTGTCCGAACGAATATCTAATTCGTCCGAACGAATTTCTAATTTGTCCGAACAAATAAAAATATTTTTTTACTTGGCCCTCCAGCGGCGCCGTAACTGACTGAAATATTGAGAAATTTTAAGTTTAACTTTCACTTTCATAGATCTATGCGTAAAACACAAGAGGATCGACTCTCATAATTTTGTTTGGCAATCTATTAGATTACATGTACGTGATTGGACTGTAGAAAATATACATTTAAAAAAAAAAAGCTGAATAATATGCCTTACCCTTTTTCTCAGTATTTCAGGTCATGTTTTTAATTATTTATTTCATAATTTGAAATCTGAAAAGTACACACTTTAACTATTCATAAATTACAGATTTAACATGTATATATCTAGTCTAAATTGCCTTTATACTAGTACTCATATATTTATGGTTTCATTGCCCCCTCCCCCTTTCCTTCTAATATATTTTAACAAATTAGGACATAATTAAGGAAAGAAAATGCTTATGTAGTTGAGCATTTAAAAAAAAAGGATAATTGGTACTCATTTTTTACATTCAAATACCATACTTTACAAAATCCTTACGGCGCGTTCATTGATAAAAACGCAAACCCCTGCCCCTTAATGCTGTCTCTTGGTCGCTGTTTTGAAGGCAAAGGTTGGACAAGTAATTAACATCAATTATCAAAAAATATAAATTAATGGGAACTAAAATATTTTTTGTTGTTGCTGGTTTTGAAAGATTTGGGCTGAACTTAAGCGGTAAAATTAAAAGTGAATTTTTCTTTATAAAAGACCTGTCAATTATTTGTGATGTTTTCTCTAAGTTAGCGAATCATAGGGCTATTTGAACTCCATTGACATATTTTTAATAAATATCAGAAAAGAATGAACTGAACTTTTTAATAAAAAAAATATATATTTTACAACAAATTAAGCACATATATAAATCAAAACGGCAATACAATACCAAGTTATTGCGTATAAGTAATTCATGTTTTTATTACGTCGCTATAACGTCGACGTAGCTACAAGAGGAAATTTTATAAAGTACGACGTCAGCTGTAAAAATAATGCATACTTTGAATACCTGTAAATCCGTAACGGAGCAAGATACACCTGTAATATTTACAGGTTATATTCACCTAAGGTTCTACATTATTTTTCAAGTAAAAAGTCATTTTCGAACATTTTTGACATAAGGGGGGTTTTTGCTTGGAACGGCTCAGATGGCAATAGGTCACCTGAGTTTACTCAGGTGACCTAAAAAAAGTCATTTGTTTTTATTTAAAAATTTACTAGAAACATGTCCATAAGACATATACATAAATGTCCCACCCAGTGTAAATTAGTAATGGAACATGAAAAATCTTCAATAGTTTCTTTAAAATTGAAATATTAAAAAATGGATATACATTTATAGATGATAAATTCTTAGCAATTATATAAGTGCATAAACTTACATCAAAGTACATGTATATTAAATGGTTTCTTTAAAACTGAGCTAAACACTAATTTAAAAAAAAAGAGAGGTCAATGTTTAAGCAAAGGTCAAGGTAAAAACATGTTTGATGCAGTTGAATTGCTCTATCAGCAAAGGAAGTTTGATTAAAATATATTGAATAGTTTCTTTGAAACTGAGCTAAACGGAAGTCGGATATGACAAACTCAATATGCTCCGGCTATTTTCATGGCGAGGCATAAAAATCTTCTCTGACCAAAATGAAAAAAAATCTCGAGAACTATAAGAACACGTGTCAATTATTGTGACCACCACTGAATAATTGGATTTTCATCTTCAATTGGCTTGATCATGTCCCATGCCATTGGCTGAGTAATATCACGTGGTATTATATACGGTCTGCCCGCGTTCTTGTATGCACATCTAATTCTGTCCCTTTCTGTCGTGGGGTTTTTGTAGTTTGTCTCTGAACTGCTTGGCGATAAATCATGGAGAGCAAAACTCAACTCTGGCTGAAGTAAAATGAAGCAGTTCTCACAACCAAACGCATATCTACTGTTTGTTTCTGGATAAAACGGTCCAAATGTTGTTATGAAAAATGTCACATTATTGAACTCGAAAACCCATCCTCGTTTTGCAACATAGGATTTGTTCATACATCTCACTCCCTTCGGGTCGTTGTCTGATATCACTTTGAGTATTCTTCTGAAGGTCTTGGCAAAAACCTGGCAAAAACAGTTTTTTTTTAAATATTTAACTAATTATTAATATATTCTTGCTGTGATTTTACCAATTATTGACCTGTAATCGCTCAATGAGATTAGTGTGTCTACAAACATGAATTGTAGGACAATTCTAACCAAAGATTATGATCACCTTGATTAATTTGCACCATAGAAGAGAATTATTCAAACCTGTATGTCCTTCCGATGGAATTCATCTGGTACCTCGATCAGAAAACCGTCAAGTTTATACTGACGACAGACAAGTGTGAAGTGCAATAAGGAAGGTAAAATTCTACAAGGAAAATTAATGTTTATAATTCACAATTCAGATCTCTAACAAACAACTTTCTTGTTTATACGTATATTGACACATGAATAATTGTGTTTCAATTACTAGTAACTTGTATACATGACTGTTTCTTATCGTTTTTCTTCCCCCTATCCACTTTATAATTGCCTTGCTACAATATCCAATATATGGCGTTTGTGAGTGTCGTGTAAAACAATGTGCAAGTGATGTAACTCCTGCTTTCTCAATCTTACCTGAATGTATTTTCTTCTGTAAAAAAAGTTAAGAACAAAATGAATACATATCGTATTTCACAGAAAACGCTTTCAAATTCAAAATATTTACTTTGCAGTACAAATGATTGTAGGGTGTTTGTTATATATATGCTTGTTAGAATGTAGTAATATGACCATATAAAATCAAAGAAATTGAATGATATCTAATTCTCACTTCATTACTTGCTTTTAAATAATTACCTAAACTTAAGTCTTCATCCCATTCTTGGTTTCCCCAAAGTTTGGCTCTTCTGGCAAATATACACTCTGTGTTTTCTTGAATGGGTCTAAAATTTTCTATGGCAGGGACCTTGGAAGCATCATATGTCACGAAGTTAAACACAGCCCTGTGTATACTCTTCCTCAGTTCTTCTTCGTCCACCAGGGGGTAAAGTTCATTGACGATTTGTCTTGTGGTTTTATGATCGTCTTCGTGTAAGGAACTGGAATTCTTTGACGGAGAAAGTTCACACAGGGAAACTGGAAATTATTTAAATAAAGAATATACAGTATTTTCATCCTGTAAATGTTTTCATTGAAATTTCACAACTAATTACTTTGTATACAAATAATACAAAGCACTAAAAAAGATAATATTTGGGGTTTTTTCATACATGTACCGTTACCTGACTAGTTTATTACCTGCAATAATATATGTAACCCCCCCCCCCCCTTTTGGGAAGAAGGGGGGGTCAGATTAAAAAAAAATCGGGGAGGGCTACATTATTGCAGCTATTATTTATATACTTGTTCATAAACATCACAACTATTGCATTTATACATGTCATATTTAAATAAGTAACGAATCACGGACCTACATGTATATACTAAATATATCTATATAAGTACCTGATTAAATGAAATAATAGTCAATTTCCCACTGAAGTATAAACAATTACGCTTTTTATATACCTGTATACTTACCCAAGAATAAAACTAGCGATGTCAGTGATTGCCACGAAACTGTTACGGTGAAAGTGGAAAACAAGAAAATACCCAGGCAAAGAAAACGAACAATAACACGAAATTTCACCATCTTTTAATATTTGGTCGTTATTCGTTGCCACAGTGGCAAATGATTCCTTGAGAAAACTGGCCTACTAAAAATCGATCCACATGTAAACACGAAACTGAAAGTGACGATATACAGAACACGTTGTTTTTGTTTACGTGTTGCTAGCTTCCGGGTTACTCCTACCAGAAATACAATTTGGAGCTTGTCGCAAAATATATGGAGGCCCATATCTGTCATATATTAAATCGTTGATTGATGTATAAAACATTGCTATTCATTTTTATGTAGTAGCTGCAGATATCAACGCTTAGACATCATCACATAGAATATTTTGAAAATGTGTGACTTATAGCAGGGACCTATATACTAATTTAGTCCATTTTTAGTAATTTAAGTGTCATTTTTCCTTCAGTTTTACATTTTCCATTTTATATTAAATGATTCAAAGCTAATTAAATCATTGATGGTAAATTCTGTTTGACAGATACAATAAGGATTCTTGGAGCGGGTGTTAATAATGCAATGTACTCCCAATACTTTATTTTCAAAAACAAGCATAGTTCAAATAAAAAGTAACACTTAACTCACTGTTGACACAAAATTTATATACATACACAGCTATAAAAAAAATACACACATATGACACAAATATGTACAAAATAATAATATACTAAGGACATTGGCAGTAACCTAAATATCATGAGCAGCTAAAATCAATAATTTAATTGAGAGTGAATTTTTCATATTGTGCCAAACAATCACTTTCTCGTACCAAAGTGTCAAATATGGTAAAGATGGCATCATTATATATTCATGAACTAGCCTCCTTCAGTACAGAATTTTATATGTATTAGTGCACACTGCATGTGAAATATATGGACACGTTTTAGCAAAAAGTCATCTGAATGACTCAGGTCACCTTTAAATACAGTGTATAAAACTGCAATTTGTCATACTTTGAACACATTGAATAATCTTTGACAGTAAATATAGTTAACAATATCACAGTGGCTTTTTGGATTTCTTCTTCACACCTTTTGGAGGTCCAAAAATCTTGAATGTTGTTCTATGAAATCAGAAAAAAATGTACAATGTACTTACAGCCATTTACAGACACATTGACTAAACTATGTCATTATATTATTACCAGTTTATTTTATGAAGTTATATTTTCTATATCTGTATTCTATATCTGTCGATGAAGCATCATTTAGATTTTATTATAATCACAAAATGATTAACATAACAAATGAATATAAATATTTGAGTGTTGTGTTTAGATCTGATGGGAAAATGAAATTTGCTGCTGAACAGCTATCAGAACGTGCTAGAAAAGCATATTACGCTATTAAATCAAACTTTCCTGCAAATGTTAATTTTTCTGCTGAAATTATTTTGAAATTATATCAGTCAATGATAATACCAATTATAACATATGGATCTGAAATATGGATAACTGACTTTAAATGTGATTTAATGTCTTCAGACCAGTTTCCTTTTGAAAAAAACACAGCACTTGATATTTAAAGATATACTAGGGGTACATAGAAAGGCATCTGCATTCAAATCTTGCTGTTTTATGTGAGTTGGGTCGTTTTCCTTTGTATTATTTATGTTATGAATATATGTTAAAATATTATATGAGACTGAAGGAAATGGAATGCAAACATGATTATAACAATTATTTAGTGGTTTCTGCATTTAAAAAAGACAAAAATCTTGTATCTAAAATATCTTGGCAAAAGAAACTGTCTTCATTATTATTACAAAAATTAAATATTAGTTCTTTAGAAATATCTCACATAACTTTGAAAAACAAATTACAAGAGCATTACCAAAACAAGATATATATGAACAACTAAAAAATGTTAGCAAATCAGACTCTGGAAAGTTAGCATTTTATAGCAAAATTGTGAATCAAGATGAATACAAACTGCAAAGTTATTTAAAATTACCACTGAAAAAAAGTTGTAGATCTTTATTAACAAAATTAAGGATCAGTGCCCACCCACTGTATATTGAAAACCTAGAGAAAAACGTTTATGTTATTCATGTAAATTGTTTGTTGAAGACGAAAAACATTTTGTTCTTTATTGTCCAAAGTATGATCAATATAGATGCAACTATAATGATATATTTAATGTAAATTCATATACTAGTGATAACCCCATTAGAAAAACTGTCAATCCTACAAATATTTCAACTGCAAGAAGGATATGTTGTTTCTTGAAAAAGTGCTTTGACGTCAGAAAAGAAAGTCAAAAATGAATATCAATATTGAGAAATGCACAATTTTGTTCACCTCATATTTTTCACTTTGTATATGCTTGTATTAATTGTGTTAATTTATGCTATGTTATTCATGTTCATGACTGTATGCCGACATAGTAATAGTATCCATTCACGTCATTAACCGTCGGGTGGCGCTGCGGTTTTAGAGGTGGTTACGCAAACGTTTGAATTTGTCAAGCGCTTGACTAGTGTAAACAAATGGTAGCGTGGCGAGACATGTGGTTTCTCCTGGACGTATACCTCCAAATTAATTAATTTGTAAAGAATGTCAACCCTCTGTGGTGTGCCAGGATGTTGTAGAGGATGCGGACACTCATTATTTTCAGATCCAGACATTTGTTTGAGACGAAAAGTGACGCTAAATCGGTCATGAAGATGATCAGCTGACTTGGTAAACACGATGTTTATACCAGAATTTTGGAGTCGGCGATATTAAGGATTAGATTTTTGGTAAAATATTGATTTTGATTAATTTTAATTAGTATTTTACGAAGTATATGTCATTAAATCGTATAGATTTAACTATAAAAATGAGTTACTATATATAGTATAAAACATATTGACTTTGTGACTTTTTAACTTTTTCTTAAATGGAAAAAAGTAACTCCCTTTTTATTTTTTTTTTTCATCAAAGGACATTTGAACTATTTATATTAATAGTGTCTTAATAGCTTGACACATGGCAATTAATATTATTTAAAATATTATTTAAAAAGTTGGAAATTTAATTAAAATGTCTAAAGCTTTTGTTGCTTTGTGATTTTGTTGTTAAACAGACAGACACAGCACTGGTAAATGTAATAGGATTAATTCTGATTAATTTAATGTACAGTGGCAGTTTTCTTTTAAAAATGTACAAATAGAGTGTATGATGTGTTTATGTCCCCATACAATTAACTTGATTTGTTAGCAAATGGAATAACTTCAATAAGTACTGCAATTTATGATTTTAGTTCAATGTTTAATTTTATTATATATTTTAAATTTCAACACGAGAAATAATGAGATATTTTTCCCCGCTTGATTAGTACGAGTAGGGTCTTTGGTTTTCCCTGGATAAATATTGATTATATAATATTCTACTTTAACTCAATACAATAACAAAACAAAAATAATATTTGCACAGTTCCTTATTACAGGAGACAAGAGTAGACTAAAAAAGGATGCAGTAAACTTGACATCCAGTTTTGGACTTTAAAACTCCAGCAATACAAGTCCAACAGCTCCGTGGCTGCAGTCAAGACACGAAGTATGTACAAAGAATGTCAAGAGTGTACTAAAGTGTGCCATGGAGTTTAGACAGTATCCCCAGTGATAACTAAGTCACTCGGATGTTTCTTCAGATCAGCCATATTCTTTAACAATTTTATATGAAAAATTCAAATGCAAGCATTTAATTGATGAAATTCTGTCCGAATGATTCTTTCTCATATACATATTGTAGAAGCTATTAGCATGATTAGGCTATTAAGTGAGATGTGCTTAGAAGATGTTCAACTATTACTTTTTAAATTTCAGAACACAAGTATATAGTTTTACGAATTTTTGACACATTTAATATAGAAAAATTTAAAAAAACTTTGAAAAAGAATTAAAAATGATTGTACATGTATTATGAATTCTGTGGAATATTTTTAATCAAGTTAATTTGTGGGGTTCAATGTTCATGGACAAGAAAAATTGTTCATGGGTATGTAATTTTGTGGATTTTAACTCATTGATAATGTAGATTCAATCAATATGTTAACAAAATCCATGGGAAGAGACTGCAAAACAAGCATTGATTTCCAAGAATATTGTACTTGCATGCTCAAATTTAAGTACGAAAGGAATAAATATGTATAAATATTTAATACAATCTTTTTTGTTTTATTTATTTACAGCCATGAATAAAATAAGCAAAATCGTTAACAGAAAAAAGTTCAAGCTTTGGAAAAATACTGTACATGTACATAACTTGGTGTTTTCAAAATTTAGCGCAATCAATGGATATGGTTGTTGGTATAATCTTGAATTAATGCTACAAATATTTGTGTCATATATTCTATTTATAAATGAATTTTTAGTGGTATTTATGAATTAGCACAAAATCGTGTGATCAAAAACAACTAAAATATGAAGCTCGCTATTTTAAGTACACATACAGTAAATTCCTTTCAATGTCAATTTTTGTACAAACAAATATTAAAATGTTATGTCTGTGCATTCTTTCATTTCACAAATTAATTTCTCTTGCCAGGGATTGTTTGAGTACATCAGCTTCTTTTCTCTTTCAGTTTTTGGTGGAATCCCTTCAAATAAGAATGAGTAGCAATTAGTATAGAGTAATTAGCATTATCATGACTGCACTTGTTTTTTGGTAAATTAAATTGTCTATAAATATTTTTAATTTTTTAAATAAAATTGATCTACTTCTCAAATTAAAATACAATTCTTAATCAACTTAATTGTAAGTTTGTGAAAAGCCTGAAGATGCTGCATACAAGATTATTGTACCGGTATTCTATTAGAGAATTTTCCAAGCATGAGCATACCTAGTCTATGTGTGTACAGGCTGAATGTTGCCCCATATTTCCAGCAGAACATTTTCTCTGTGATGTATAGGACTGCCAAACATCTCAACACTTTGTCTTAGGTTGTAATACACCTAGTGATAATAAAAAGAAATGCATTTTTTTTAAGAATTAAAATTGGAAGCATTGAAGCATTGCTTAGGCCAAAATAAAATTATAGTTTGTTTGGAATTGCCTCCCTTCTCATTGAAATGCCCCCTCCTGAAAAAATTTTATTGACCAAAAGTAGGAAGATTTTTTTATATTTAATCAATTTTTTTTTTTTGCCCATTACATGTATCACATGCACCATACAAAACACTGATATATAGTGTCTGATCTATGTAAAATTAGGTTTTCAATTAAAAAAAAAGTAATTTCCCTCCCTCCCTCCTGTGTCTGAAACCCTTCAGGTGGCAATTCCAAACAAACAATTTTTTAAGGATGGCCTAGCTTAGGTGTAATTTATGAGTACTTTCTATTATTAAAAAAAATACAAATGCAATTACATACCAGTTCATCTTTTTCCCTGACAGCACTGACAATAGGATGGATGCCATTTCATGAATTAGATGGGGAAAAATAGAATTTTTATGTAACATGTACCATCCAGCCATAATAAAGCTCCCTGTAAGCTTTGACTTCTTATTTTACCTGCTGATCTCCTAAATAAAATGAAATGAAAAAAATATATTCTTAAATAACTGAAAAATAACCAATTTACTCAGTATAGGCTTTTATTTAGGAACAAATATACAGTCAGCCTTTAAGTGAGGTCAATCCATAGTCCTGATAATAAATTCTTTTTTTCAGAGGACTGTAAAATTAGTTATGTTTTTTGTATTTAGTTGTACAATAACAGCTACTACATGTATATATTCCTTTTATTTATTTTTACATGCAGCAGGTTTTATTTAATTACTGAGTATATCTTTCCGACTTAGTGAAATTGTAAATGTAAACTAAGTTGTCGAGGGTCACATTATAGAAACACAAATACCGGTACTGTACAAAATGGACCTAGCAAATGATAACTTTAAAATATTTGTACTCATTTTTACCTTTATTATAACAAAGATGTAATGCTCTAAGTATACAAGTAGCTACTGACTATGAAAAAAATATGTACAGAACAAATAAATTTCACAATTATTCATATGCACTATATAGTACAAGGGCACATATCAAATCTATGTTTGTTTGTTGTCTAATTTCCCTCTTAAGAATTTTTTACTCATACGGAGACACCATCATTTGCTGATGGCAGATTGCAAATATACCTATTCTCGGCACTCTGGGCCATTGAGCAGGGATGGATCTTTTTAGTGCGAACACTTACTGCAAAACAGGACCATGGTTTAGACGGTCTCATCTGTAGGACATGTAATGCAGTGGATTTGAACCTGCGACATTAGGTTCAGCTCTTAGCTTTGGCGACTGTAGACAAGGCAGACACTCTAACCACTGCGAAATGTGGGCGACTTACATCAAAGCGTACCAGTCTCAATTTTTTTTTTTATTTAAAAAAACAAACAAATGAGGCTGATTGGAAATCAATTATATTTATCCAATATCAATGAATGGTCATTTAATGTATCTCTATGTAGGATCTGGAGAGTCTTTTGGTGAGGGTTGAAATATGATGTTTGTGATTGTTTTAGTTTTGTTTATTATCATTAATTTTTTAAGTGAACTAAAATAAAATGAATGTTCAGTTTGTATTTGCCTTGCAATGAATATTACGTTGCACTTAATTACCCTGATGATCATTTGGGACGTTGCTCTTTTAACAGTATGTAACCAGTGTAGATCTACATAACCTAGCTGTGCAATGATTGTCATGTAAAAAAAAAACAAAAAACAAAAAAAACCCAAAATATCGCCATGAGTATTCATATCATATACTAATTCCATTTGAATCTAGTGTTTGTGTAAGTGGTAAAGATGATAATACATCTGACAACCTACAAAAACGTCGATTGTAAACTCACTGCTTTGTCGTTGTACTATCTTCGTCACATAGGCATGTTACACTCGATAATTCTTAGAAAGTTTCCATAAATGTATATTATTTACAAACAATAATTACCCAAGATTCGGATAAACCTTTCTCCCGGTTGTGACAGCTCGATTAAAGATCGATTCAGCCCCTCCGTTTGGCTCCAAGTTCGAGGACACGTCCATTTGTTTACATTGTTGTGTTAAAGCGTTTACGTAACCACCTCTAGTACACCAGCGACACCTGACGTCATAAATATGACGAATGAGTCCTATTGTCAATAAAGTGAATTGAATTGAATATACATTAAAAAATACAAATTCAGTATATTTTTTTTTTTATTACACAGCAGTTTTTTTAAATAATTTAAAAAGAAGGAAGTGAGTACTTACTGACAAGTTCCGCATATTGGACTGAATGCACAAAATACTGAAAAATTAACATAAAAAAAATTACTTAGGAAAAAAAATTAAAAAGTATGTTAAAAAATTCTAAAATCATTCACATTTTTACTTGAAGTTACATATAAGAAAGTGAAAAGACGTTAAAAGAAATCATGATATGATATGAACATAATTCAAACCCACTAGAAAGACAGACGGAGCACACATATCCAATGTCTATGAGATTTCTATGGCAGAAACAGGCAGCTCTGTAGTCCACTTGGACTTTTGGGGGTAAGGTCAGTTTAGATCTTTCCAGGGGGTCTGGGAGGAATACCCACTAAAGTAAAAAAGATGTCTTGTCTTAAATGTACAACTAACATTAACACAAACAATTAAATACATATTCTTGTAGAAGGTTTACTAATTGTCTTTTAAATTACAAACACAAGCTTAAACAAATTTGTTTTTTAATCAAATTCAAATACTCCAGACTTTACAAAAATGGATGCTTGATTAAAAAGCAAAATACAGTAAAACTTGGTTATACTGAAGTCACTGGGACCTATGATAATACACATGTACTTCACCATATCAGTAATTTATTATTACTAAATTCATTAAATTATATACATGTATCTGGGGATCCAAGATAACTATGCTATATCCATGAATTCGCAATACACGTGTTTGTTCTAAACAAGTTTTACTGTAATCTGATGTAACTTTTTTTTTCTTTACAAACCAGTAGGTACTGCAGTAGTCCTTTCATCTGAGGAATCTTCAGATAAATGCCTCCCGTTATATCACATGCCTACAATACAAGTATTATAATAACGACATCAACTAATTCTAACTTCTGTTACTTGCTTCTGTAGTATATGGCAATCAATAAAACAGCTGATTTAATGAAAACAAAACACAGAGATTTTCTTTGCTTTTAAATAATTTGCACACTAGTCTATTCTTGTGAACTGTCTTTTATTGCTTTCAATACATCTTATATTTTTATCATTTAAAAAAAATTAATAATCAAAAATTTTACTTTTAAATACTGTGGAATAATCACTGTTCGCAGGGGATCAATATTTTCGTGGGTAACCCCTTGCATGTACCAGAAAGTTTAGGTCCCCACACGTTTATTTTGTAAACATATTGATTCATAGAATCTACTATAATATATAAATTAGTAACCCACAAAAATATGTTCCAACAAACAAGTTTTAGTTTTGCTTAATTGCCTGTCCACACATGTTGACCCAACTAAAATGATTCCACAGTAATGACAATATTGTAAAAGAAAATTTTAAATAAAAGTCTTTCACCTGCTGTAACAGACCGGAATCATTGTCCAGAATACAAGCATCAATTACCACATTCTGAAACAAAGAAGTTATATCTATTTTAATATTACATGTATTTATTACTGTAACAGCACAAATATTTATTGGGGGTAATTAAATTTCATTTATTTTGCTGTAAACAAATATCAACGAAATTAAATCCAACATGGAATTCTATACAACTTTATATTGTATAGGGTTACTTTCAAAACAAGGAAATTAAATGCCCAAGAAAATTTTCTTGATAACAAATCAACAAAATTGCATCCCCACGAAAATTTGTGTTTCTACAGTATATACTTGTAAAACATAGTACATTTATCAAATTTTTCATCGCATGATCACACATTTATCTATTGTGATCATACTATATTACAGTACTGTAAACCTAGCTGTTTCTAGGCTGTAAACACTGTATACCTGTTTCTGGGCTGTAAACACAGCATTCATCAAATTCATATACTGCTCTGTGTTGTCCTCAGATCCCTTTATCACCTAATGATAAGAATTTAATTCAGATACTGGTGTTGATGATCACGGTGTTGTTTAGAAATACTTGTACATATGACTAATAGAGTCATAAATCAACAGATCAAATGCATGTGTGCTACAGTACTAGTGGAAGATTTACCAGAATTCGACTTGAAATAATTCCTGATTCCTCATGACTTTTCTCTGTTTTGTTGATATCTTACTTTGTCAAGAAAAACACAATAAAGAATGAAAGACATATATGAACCAATTTATAACTCTTTAGTCTATTTAGTATATAAGTATTGAAGCTTGATAGTAAGTTGAAAATGTGTTTCAACAGCTGATATTTGATAAAGGATACAACACAGTGCCATAGTCATGGCTCCAGCTATCAGAGAGTCTGGGTAGAGCTGTCCATTCATACCTGTCAAGTAAGAAGTAATATCAAGTAGATATCATAAATTAGGTATACCCCGGTAGGCTTCAAGTACAAAGTGTGGAAAGTAACACGCAATAGTCTTAATTCATTGTATATAATATAACAAAAAAGCACAATATCAATATAATAGCAATAACAACTTGGGAAAGGAATTTTACAAGCAGTCAAGTTTTATTCTTGCACACTCAACCCCTATTTGGGGAGGAACCAATGACTACATTAAATTTCCCCTTCTACTAGTATTTCAATTCTCATGGACAACCCTGCACAGGTTATAAGTAACTTACAGTTATCAATAAGACTTTGTATTCCCTCTTTTATTTGTTTGTCAACCTGAGTAAACAATTCGTATTTCCCATCATTCCCTTCTGTTGTACCATTCTCCTCCGACATTCCAGGATTCGATGCTTCATTTTTAGGATACAGAAACACACTACAAAGAAAACCATTCATGATATTTAATGATATAGCTAAAATTCTTTGGGAACTTTTGCAATGTCATTTACCAGCCTTATAAATTAAATTCTTTTTATCATATCTATAAAAGTGTAACAATATGGTTGATGTGATCTTTCTGAATTACATGTACATGTACATGTAATACATGTGTATAACGTACTGAAAAGAAAACAGAAACAAGATGTAATACTTATGTATTCTCTTTTGAATGCTCAATTTCCCCCAATAATAGACATTCTTATCTGCAGAACTATAGCTCTCCAAAAAATTTATTAGACAGGAGGATTACCGTTGGCAGAAACAGAAAGCATTTGTACCTTTGATCTGAATGGGCTGCTAGTATGGCCAGTTTGTTGGAATGGTTCATCATTATGTGTGAATGTGCAAACACCATTACAGAATTCAAACACTCTGTCAATGTCATCTAAAATACAGTAGTGAATACATGATTTTTTTTATCAATAGTGAAACAAATACACATAATTGATCAAACAAATAAAATACTTAACTTCATGAAATATTAAAAAAATTAAAATGGCAAAGAAATTCCTTTAATATTTACCTTTTCTGATATGTATTTATAAATTTTTTTTAAAAGGCAGAGTTTCCAAATACAGAAACGGCAATATCTATGAGTATCACAAAACCAAACCTTCTGCTGAGCCTTGGAATGAGATGATGGTTTCTGACCCCACCATACTGGATTTGTGTCAAGAATGATTATCAACTGACTCTTCACATTTTCTGAAAAAAGTTTTTGTATAATTGGTAAAAAAGAACATGCTTAAAGAATGGTTAAGTTGTCCAGGTATGTAAAATAAGGAGAAACCTACCTGTCATTTTTAAAGCGACTCAAAAGTTTAGACACATGTTTAACTTTCGTTTTGGAGAATTTCATATCAACTCGTTCCATGATTCATTCGGAAAAATTACAACATAGAATGCTTCAAACCTTTATAATAAAAGATTTATAATATATATGGTTTGTTCTAAAAAAAAAAAATAAAGATGAGATCATTATTCAAATAAAGATACAAACACGTACGTGCACGACAACTTCCTCATCTCTAGGCGATCACATTAGCATCGAGTACGACTTAATGATTTCTTCAACTTTCATTTTCACGTCTGATGCAAACATGGACAATGCAGGTAAAATGCATTTTGTGTGGTTTTCTGGCATTTAAAGTAACAAATATTTACAAAAGTTGTGCCATATATATATTATGAGATTGTGAATTTCCCAAAGACTTTTTTTCTGACTGCTGGTTTGTCGATATGTCATTGATTAATTTATCAAGACAGGTCTGGTACAATCACTAGATTTAGCTATGTAGCTTGATTTACCTACATAGCTTTATTTACCTACCTGAGGTAGCTTTATTTACCTACCAAATTGATCTATTTCTATTAAAAAGCATTTTTCTCAGGGTGTGCAGACAATATCATTTTGATGCAGTGATAATTTTCAACTTTGAACTCATCTGAAAACAACTCATGAAAAAATCCCTCTTGGAAAAAAGTCTTTTTCTGCGCAATTGCAATCAAAGTTCTGAAAGTTTTGGGGCTATGTATGACAGTTAGAATGGTTACTCCAGTTCCGGTTAACACGATAATAGGTCGGTAATTATTCAGCACAATGTGAAGTAATCATACTCAGTCATGCCTCACCGCACCTCACCGTATGGTCAGATAACCAAACAATAGAATTACATGTTTTGCTCTAAATTGTCCAAACGCAGCAATGTATAAACTATCTCTGCTCTGGATTGTTTTTTAAAGCCTTCCTATTATAAATATCAATAGTCATTTAATTGCGACTTTTTGTCTCTTTTTAATAGAAAACTTTTGAAAACTTACCTAAAATTAGCTAAATAAAGCTACCTGAGGTAGATAAATAAAGCTACGTAGGTAATTCTACCTACGTAGCTAAATCTAGTGATTGTACTGCAAGATAATGAGTTTTCTGCTCTGTGGGCAAAAATCTAACTCTAAGCCCCATGACAGCCTCTCAGCATTATTTAACCATATCTTGGAAAAAAAACTTTTTAAACTTTTTAAGAAATAGAGAATTTTATGTAGGTATATATATATGTTAGTAACAAAGAAAAATACTTGATACATGTTTGTGAAGGGTTTATCAAGATATTTTCCTCTGAGTGACTATTTTTTCATATGATTTATTTAATTCATAAAGTGGAAGAAAAACTAACCGAAGTGCTTGATATGCACAGTATATATACAATGGGAGTATGGGGGCATGTCCGTCTATATATAATTAAAAAAAGTTGTTAGTAATAGTTAAAACAATGTTGATAAACCCCTGTACATGTTTGTCTTACACTGCCTAGCAAACAATTTCAGCTGTCAACATCTATACATATAAAGGAACAGACATTGAAAGCATAATGCTTATAATTACAGATGTAAATTTGATTTTGCAGGCATTTTGTCTTACTTCAACACACTGGTCAAAGAGGACCCAGATCTCTCAGCAGCTGTTGCAGCCATCAAAACTTTACTGCATTTCCTTGAAAACAACAAAAGTAAGACATTAAATTAATGCAGCGAAGATACTGTAAATGTATTACATTTGGCCTGTACGACGAGTCTTTGAAGATTTGATTTAGCTCTATAAGAATGTGCTAGATATATTAAACCTAGTGCATATATTCATAAATGTAAATTAATTCATCTATCGTACACGATAGATGAATTAATTTACATTGAATACTATATAAAGATTTAATTTAAAAATCTCTATCTGAAGTTGAAACATTGGCTGAAATGAGAGACAGATTGAAGGAGGCGATTCAGATATTGACGGAGACAGACAGCAGTACTACTTCTATCTCCTCTGCTGGAGAGCTCTTCCTTCGATTCATCACTCTCACTAGTCTGGAGCACCCAGTAAGTAACATTGAAATAGTTTATCATTACCTTACAGTGTCAAATAGAGGTATACCAAGTGTATATTAATATTTTTAAAAGATTAAATCTTGTAGAGGAAAAGACTTATGAAAATGTTTTGTTTGATGAGGTCAGATTAAGTGTTTCAGTCCATAAAAATTTTGGCACATCTTGTTATTGGGTTGAAAAAAGAAAGCCATAGTATTATGACACTGGATACTCTATCTGTTGTAAAAGTATTGGAACATATTTGGAAATTTTTAAAATAATCTTCATGGCGATATCTTAGAAATATTGATTCTCAATTTAACTAAGGGACAAATTATTGAAACTGGTACATGTTCTTAACGAATATGCATAATTCTCTAAAAAGTAAAAACAGACTAGAGCAAAGCTCGTTGCAAAGCAACGAGAAGGTCTTCCTTCCTGTTTTGACTGGAAGTGACGTCAGCAAAAAGAAAGCAATGAGCTTAGCCGTCTCCAGTCACTTTATAATTTCAATTTTGCATCAAAACCTTAAATAATAAGCTATTTTTGGCTACTTCCGGTTTGACCGGAAGTGATGTCGATGGACAGAAAATTAAGTTTTGTGCTTCTTGTGATATATGTTACCCAAAAACTTGTCAAGAACAGCAAAAATATGCATTTTCTGACTACTTCCGGTTTGACCGGAAGTGACGTCGCCGGACGCATTTTGATGACTTCATTAGATTAAGCTTGACATTTTGAACAACATTGCTTCTTGGATGTATAACAAATTCTCAATACTTTTTGAGATATCTGGAAAAAACTTTTGGCCCCTCTAGATCCCTTAATTTAGGGGTCAGCCCTTTTTTTGAGATATCATTCAAAAGATCTTGTAATTCTGCACAAATTTTGTTCTATATGTTTTAACAAAAAATTTTTAGTTTAGAAGATAAAAAGCAAAATATGTGTAAATTTTCGCTCTTTTAGGCGTTCTAATTTTTGACCCCTATATAGCACCATCTTGAATAGAGAAATCGAAAAACAAAAACCACTATGCACAACTTCAATCCTTCTATTATCTAAAATCAGTAGAATTTTTGCTCCAGCTTTAGCTGTCTCTGAGCCTTTGTCTGGAAACGAAAGCCTATGAATTTTCGTTTAAAGGGAAATAACTCAAAACCGGAAGTGACTTTTTGAAATTTTAGATAACATTCTGATGGAGTTTAGTAACGTCTATCAACTCTGAAAATTTGAGCAAAATCCATCGAGAAATGAGTGAAATATGAGGCCTCAAAGTTGGCGTCTAGGAAAAGGAAAAAAAAAGAATAATAAGAACTAGATGAGATCTCGTTGCGAGCAACGAGTAGGTCTTCCGTTAAATTTCTCGATAAGATGAGATGTGATTTTGACTGAGATATTCGTGAAAAGAGAATGACATAAAGTCTTCCTTCATTTCTTTTTAAGTTTCTGATTTTTATCACAATATTCTGAACATCTTTTGTTCAGTATGGCTTATAAAAATACCCCCTCTTTTCGAGATATAAAGCATGAAAGATGTAGCATTTTGCAACCACTTATTACGTAACATATGATCAAAACTTTATAATGTATTGTTGCAAATCATTAAGATGAATATCTTTGCTTCTCATAATGGATACTTATAAAAAAAAAAACATCGATCATGAAAGAGTTGAAGATGAAATACTTTTGACCCCTCTAAGCCCCTAATTTAAGAAGTCAGCCCCTTTTTCTTCAGATCAAATGAAAGGTCTTGTGATTTTGAAGATTTTTTGTTCAAGACTTATTCAGAAAATTCTATTTGTTGTGGATATATGTTAAATAAAAATATTTTTAAGGGTCAGTCCTACAAGTCCTCAATGGTCCTCAATGGGGCCGTTTTACACAAATTCAAAGTATGCATATTGCTTAGAACATTATTCTTGCCAGCTTTTTTTCAATATTGCTTATCAAAATATTTCCGCTTTTTGAGATATAAAGCATCAAAGATTTTACATTCTGGCCCCTTCTGACCCCATAATTACATAACATATCAAAATTTTATCATATATTGTTGCAAATCCTTAAAGATAAATACTTTTGCTTCAGTAATGTTTAACAGAATATTGATCATTAGAGAGTTATAGATAAAAGACTTTTGGCCCCTCTGAGCCCCTAATTTGAGGGGTCAGGCCCATTTTCTTGATATCAACCGAAAGCTCTTGTGATTTCAAAGACTTTTTGTTCTACAACTATTCAGAGATTTCTTTTCGTTTAGAGGATATGATTAATATAAATATTTAGGGGCCACCCCTAGAAGTCCTTAATGGGGCCATTTTACAGAAATTCAAAGTATGCATATTGTTTAGATCATTATTCTGACCATCTTTTGTTCAATATTGCTTATCAAAATTTTCCCCCTTTTTGAGATATGAAGCGTCAAAGATTTAGCATTCTGGCCCCTCGTGACCCCTAATTACGTAACATATGACTAAAATATTGTACAGTGAAACCTGTCTAATCCGACATGCACTGGGAAATGAATTTTGTGTCGGAATAGACAGGGTGTCGGATTGCACAGTGTTAAAAACAAGGAAAATACTAAAATGGGAAAGAAATTTAACGTCGGAATCCACAGTGTGTCGGATTATTCAGGTGTCGGATTAGACAGTTTTCACTGTAATATATTGTTGCAAATCGTTAATATGAACATCTTTGCTTCTGTAATGTATCACAAAATATTGATCATTAAAGAGTTAAAGATGAAAGACTTCTGGCCCTTCTGAGCCCCTAATTTGAGGATTCAGCCCCTTTTTCTTGATATCAAAGGAAAGGTCTTGTGATTTCAAAAACTTTTTGTTCTACAACTATTCAGAGATTTCTTTTTGTTTAGAAGATATACTTAATATTAATATTTAGGGGCCACCCCTACAAGTCCCTAATGGGGCCATTTTACAGAAATTCAAAGTATGCATATTGTTTAGATCATTATTCTGACCATCTTTTGTTCAATATTGCTTATCAAAATTTTCCCCCTTTTCGAGATATGAAGCGTTAAAGATTTAGCATTCTGGCCACTCGTGACCCCTAATTACGTAACATATGACTAAAATATTGTAATATATTGTTGCAAATCGTTAATATGAACAACTTTGCTTCTGTAATGTGTCACAAAATATTGATCATTAAAGAGTTAAAGATGAAAGACTTCTGGCCCCTCTGAGCCCCTAATTTGAGGAGTCAGTCCCTTTTTCTTGATATCAAACGAAAGGTCTTGTGATTTCAAAGACTTTTTGTTCTACAACTATTCAGAGATTTCTTTTCGTTTAGAAGATATACTTAATATAAATATTTAGGGGCCACCCCTACAAGTACTTAATGGGGCCATTTTACAAAAATTCAAAGTATGCATATTGTTTAGATCATTATTCTGACCAACTTTTGTTCAATATTGCTTATCAAAATTTTCCCTCTTTTCAAGATATGAAGTGTCAAAGATTTAGCATTCTGGCCCCTTGTGACCCCTTATTACGTAAGATATACTTAAAAGTAGAAAATATGTTTTTGCAAATAGTCTAAAATTAATAAAAATCGAAAAATCGAGCAGAAAAAGTGATAAAATTTTTTGGTCACAAGCGGGATCGAACCCGGGTCGCCCGCGTGACAATCCAACGCGCTAACCATTCGGCCATCGGGATCGCCGCTTCGCGTTTTCAAATGCAAATATCTCGAGATTGGCTCGGTCGATTTTCAAACAAATTACATATTTGGATTCAGAAATGGGGTCTTTATTCAATTCTAATACAAAAATATTAAAAAAGAAAAGTTGAAAAATTGCGTTTTTTAAATTCGCTTCCGGTTTCGACCGGAAGTATTGACAACGCACGAAAAGGCAATTCTGCAACGCTATAAATCATGAACTATCATCTCCAATTAATCTTAGCTTCATATCTTAAGCAGTTTTCGCTAAGTAATCAAGACAAAATTGCATTTTAAAATCAGAAAATTGTCCATATCTCACGACCGGAAGTGATGTCATCAACGAAAAAAATTTCCAATAAGGTTCAGATCAGTACCTATCAGATGTGAAAGTTTCATGAGAATCGGTCCAGTAGTTTACGAGTAATCGCGTGCACAAAATCGGTAAGAAAAATAATAATAATAATAATAATAATAATAGGGAAAAAGAAACCGAAGAATAACAAGAAGGTCTTCCGTTGGAGACGGAAGACCTTAATAATAGAGAAAAAGAAACCGAAGAATAACAAGAAGGTCTTCCGTTGGAGACGGAAGACCTTAATAAAGGTAAAAAAGAAACCGAAGAATAATAGAAGGGTCTTCCGCTGAAGACGGAAGACCCTAATAAGAAAATTGAAAAAGAAACAAAAGAATAATAGAAGGGTCTTCCGCTGAAGACGGAAGACCCTAATTATGTACCATACGACATGAAAATCATAATATATGGTTGTAGATGGTTGAGATAAACATTTTTGCTTCAGTAATGTATTACAAAATATTTACAACTAAAGAGTTATAGTTTGAAGACTTTTTGGCCCCTAATGTAAGCGCCCAGCCCCTTTTCCTTGATTTCATCTGAAAGCTCTTAAGATTTTGAACATTTTGTGTTCAACAACTATTCAGAGATTCTTTTTCGTTTTCGAGTTATTTGAAAAAATACATTTAGGGGCCAACCCTTTAACTCCTTAATGGGGACGTTTAGCGAAAAATGAAAGGTTGCATATCGTTTAGAACATGATTTTGAACATCTTTTGCTCAATATTATTTATCAAAATATTTCGCACTTTTGAGATATAAAGCTTCAAAGATTTAGTATTTTGGCCCCTTTTTGCCCCTAATTATGTACCATACGACATGAAAATCATAATATATAGTTGTAGATGGTTGAGATAAAAATCTTTGCTTCAGTAATGTATAACAAAATATTTATAACTAAAGAGTTATCGTTTGAAGACTTTTTGCCCCTTTTAGCCCCTAATTTAAGCGCCCAGCCCCTTTTTCTTGATTTCATCTTAACGCTCTTAGGATATTGAATAATTTTTGTTCAACAACTATTGAGAGATTCTTTTTCGTTTTCGAGTTATTTGCAAAAGAAACATTTAGGGGCCAACCCTTCAACTCCCTAATGGGGACTTTCAGCGAAAAATGAAAGGTTGCATTTTGTTCAAAACATGATTTTGAACATCTTTCGTTCAATAATACTTGTCAAAATATTTCTCACTTTCGAGATATAAAGCGTCAAAGATTTAACATTCTGGCCCCTTTTGGCCCCTAATCATGTATTATACGACATAAAAATCATAATATACAGTTGTAGATTGTTGAGATGAACATTTTTGCTTCAGTAATGTATAACAAAATATTGACTGTTAAAGAGTTAACAAAAAAAGACTTTATGCCCCTTTTGGCCCCTAATTTGAGTGCCCAGTCCCTTTTTCTTGATTTCATCTTGAAGCTCTTATGATTTTGAACACTTTTTGTTCAATAACTATTCAGAGTTTCTTTTTCGTTTTCGAGTTATTTGCAAAAGATTATTTAGGGGCCAACCCTTCAACTCCCTAATGGGGACTTTTTGCGAAAAATGAAAGGTTGCATATTGTTCAGAACATGATTCTGAACATCTTTTGTTCAATATTACTTGTCAAAATATTTCTCACTTTCGAGATAAAAAGCGTCAAAGATTTAGCATTCTGGCCCCTTTTAGCCCCTAATCATATATTATACGACATTAAAATCATAATATATAGTTGTAAAATGTTAAGATAAACATTTTTGCTTCAGTAATGTATAACAAAATATTGACTGTTAAAGAGTTATCGAAAAAAGACTTTTAGCCCCTTTTGCCCCTTAATGTGATGAGTCAGCATTTTTTTCCTGATATCATATTAAAGATCTCATTCTGCACAAATTTTGTTCAGTATATTTTAACAAAATAATTATACTTTAAAAGATATGATGCAAAATGTCTCCAAAAATCAGTCAAGATTCGTGTCCTAAATTTTGACCCCTACCGAGCTTCCATACTAAACACTTCAGGAAATTATCCTGACCCAGGTGCACCATGGCAACATGTCCTCTATCATCACTGAAAATTTCAGCGCTCTAGCTCAAGCCGTTTTTGAGATCAATAACAGACAAGAAGGTCCTCTGAATTTTAATAAAAGGGCGATAACTCTAGACCGGAAGTACATATCCTCGAAAAAACCCACCGGAATTAACTTCAAATAAAAACGCATCATCCCTGAAAATTTGGATAAAATCGAATGAGCCATCACTAAGAAATCGCCTGCACAAATTTTGTAAGAAAAAAAAAGAATAACAATAATAAAGGGGAAAAAGAAACCGAAGAATAATAGAAGGGTCTTCCGCTGAAGACGGAAGACCCTAATAATCTTAATCATCAGAATCAGTAGAAGGTCTTCCGTTGGAAACGGAAGACCTTAATAAAACAAAGTTTGTAATTCATTTACTTGAGTATAATAAAATGATATTGTCTTTGAATGGGATTCAGCCAAATGTTTTCAAGTATATTTTTCTTTAACCTGTTATAAATTACAGAATATACAGGATTGTCAGAGAATACTGGTAGAGAGAGGGAACCTTTTCCTGAATAAAATCAAGAATTCACGTCAAAAAATTGCCAAACAAGCTCAACAGTTTATTAGAGATGGCACAGTAAGTAAGGGGTAATATCTTTTCAAATCCCAAAAATATTGGTTATCTTGGATGTTTAAATTTCTTGCTTTATGACAAGCAAATCTTGAAAACAATTTTTAGCTTACCTCAACGAAGTTGGGGGAGCTTATGTAATACCCTCGGCGTCGGCGTCCCAGGTTAAGGTTAATTTTTTTGGAGCAGTTTTCTTTTTAAGTACTTCTGTATATTGATTAGACATGCATGAAAGATGCTTCTAATGTGTTTCACTGTACCAGTCAAAGTTTCAGATGCTGCAATTTCAGCAAAGGAATGACCAGGTTAATGTTTTTGGAGCAGGTTAACATTTTTGGTGCAGTTTTTGGTGTAGGTCTCATGTCCAAGGAACTATAAGCCCTATGTTGACCAAACTTACATGGATGGTACATGTAAGGATGCACATAACCAGGCTTGCTTCGGATGCTGAATCTGACCTACATTTTCCGGTTGAGTGAACAGGTTAATGTTTTTGGTGCAGGTGTCATTTCCAAGTAACTATAAGCCCTATGTTGACCAAACTTGCATGGATGGTACATCTAAGGATGCACATTAGCAGACTTGCTTCGGATGCTGAATCTGACCTACATTTTCCGGATGAGTGAACAGGTTAATGTTTTTGGTGCAGGTCTCATTTCCAAGTAACTATAAGCCCTATGTAGACCAAACTTGCATGGATGATACATATATGGATGTACACTACCAGAATTGCTTCGGATGCTGAATCTGACCTACATTTTCTGGTTGAGTGAACAGGTTAATGTTTTTGGTGCAGGTCTCATTTCCAAGTAACTATAAGCCCTATGTTGACCAAACTTGCATGGATGGTACATCTTAGGATGCATACTACCAGACTTGCTTCGGATGCTGAATCTGACCTACATTTTCTGGATGAGTGAACAGGTTAAAGTTTTTGGGGCAGGATTCATTTCCAAGTTACAATGAGCCTATAATGGCTAAACTTGCGTGGATGATACATCTTAGGATGCATACTACCAGACTTGCTTCGGATGCTGAATCTGACCTACATTTTCTGGATGAGTGAACAGGTTAAAGTTTTTGATGCAGGATTCATTTTTTTCTGGATGAATGAGGAGATTAAATTTTTAAGCAGGTTTCATTTCTAATTAACTATTAGCCCTATATTGTGCAAACTTGCATGGATGATACATCTTAGGATGCATACTAATGGACTTGCTCCGGATGCTGAATTCGACATACATTTTCCAGATAATGGACCAGGTAAAAAGTTATGGGTGCAGGTCTATCACCAAGAAACTCTTAAACTTGCTTCAGATGCTGGATTTGATCACATTTTTGTGATGAAGAACTAGATTGAAGTTTTTATATAGGTCTATTTCAAAGTATCAGATCAAAATTTCATAAATGTTGCATTTTTGGATGTACACTTTTTGTTGGGTAATTGTGTGACTTTGCCTTACTTAAAGGCAACATTCGTTGAGGTGAGCTCTGTAATCTCTGATTACCTATGTTTTAATAAGAGAAAAAGTTACTTCCTTGAGTTTCTAGACAAACAATGTGTAAACACACTTATTAATATGATTGAAACTCTACATTAATTGCTTATTTCATTTTTCATTTTATTGTTACAATGCTTTATGACTGCACAATTTTAAAATCTCTTTTCAGACTATCTTGACACACTCAAAGTCCAGAGTTGTTTTACAAGTGTTAAAGGAGGCCCAGCAATGCAACAAAAGATTCCATGTCTATGTAACAGAATCTCTACCCAACAAATCAGGGTACACTGGTCTTATGAAATTAATGAAAAAATCTCCTGAGCATCCTTCATTTTACCTAAGAGTTATTTCCCCTTACCTCTATACTAACAAAATTTAAAGAAAATGTTTTTAAAGACAATTCATTAATGTACTGTATATCACCAACATTTTTTACACCTTATTTTCAGGAGATGGTGATTTAAAATATTCTTTTTAAGGAAAGAATTTAATAGCTACCCAATTTATACGATATAAATTGGGAAGCTATTAATTTCTTTTCTTATAATTTAATTATTATTCATTAAATGTAAAAAAAAAAAAAAGAAGAAGATTTACATTAATTACATTTACATTACTTAAAGAATGACTTCAAATTGTACAAAATTTTAATGTAACCTCGGGCGGATTGATACGTTTTTGATGCAAGTCATAGTGACGTAAGCAACCCAATTTATACGATATAAAGTAATTTTTTTTCAGTCAAAAACCCCTTTACAACCAGAATTAAATTATTATACAAATAAACACAAGAAAATCTTTTTTGAGTAGTTGCATAGTCTCACAGAATTACTTGAAAATAAAGTCCCTGCGAACGATGAGCGATTTATAGTATTTTCTTCATCATGATTTGAGGTCATAACAAAATCAGCTGCATATATGTTACCATTTGGCTTTCAATTTACAGTGTGGACACGTATAATGAACTTCAGAAAATGGAGATCCCAGCTACACTTATATTGGATGCGGCAGTTGGGTAATCATTTAAGATCGAGTTTTAGGTTAAATTAATTTTAATACACCAATCAATGCTGAATAAAACCCTAGCTTGAAGATTTTGTACAAAATACTTTATTCAAATTTTTAATGTACATGTATGTGTATATTATACTAGAGTATGTCAACAGTTTTAAAGTAAAAGCGATTTCATTATTAAAGATTTACGATAAAGGAACATACTTGTTCTTACAGAACAATGAAAAATCTGGTACATTTCCATGGTAACAGGTTTTACTTATGTAGTACTGTTGAAAACTAGTAAAAGATAATTTGAGAATAGATGTGTCGTTTTACGGTAGTACATGTACTTGTTGCTATAATCATCTTGCTGTTACTTCAGTTTCTTTGCTTTGTGACAGATACGTGATGGAGAAAGTGGACATGGTCCTGGTGGGAGCTGAGGG
Source organism: Saccostrea cuccullata (assembly GCF_032062105.1). Taxonomy (NCBI): domain Eukaryota; kingdom Metazoa; phylum Mollusca; class Bivalvia; order Ostreida; family Ostreidae; genus Saccostrea; species Saccostrea cuccullata. The sequence goes on from NW_026932928.1 coordinate 50,809, forward strand.
GGTGGTGGAGAGTGGAGGAATCATTAATAAGGTGGAGTTATTATAGCTTTTCTAGAAATTTTCCCCAAAAAACTCTGAAAAGACAAAAATAAATTATCAAGTTGAAAGGGCAGTGCAAATTAATCTTTTCTAGGATATGTACAGTGAAAACTAGCTAGTCCAACACCTGTCCATTCCATTTTATTGTGAATTCTGACCCTTATTAAAATTCCCATCTTAATATTTTCTATGTTCTTTATACTCTGACTTTTCTGACACAAGTTTTGTCTCCCCTTGCTTGAAAGATTAGACAAGTTTTAATTGAAATGTTAATCTTTAATCCATTATTTTTTTAATATCAGAGAGGACATTCTAAGTCCTGGAAATTTTTTCCAGTAATATTTTGATAGTGTATATAAAAATACAGGTATTTTAGTAGAACTTAGTGCAACAAAGTAAATGCTTTGTATCTGAATTTTATATTGATTTAAACAATAAACAATTAAATGTTGGTTTTTCCTCCAGATTGGAACATACACAATGGGACTAACAGCAAAAACCATGAATAAACCATTTTATGTGGTGGCAGAGAGTTTTAAATTTGCCCGATTATATCCTCTGAACCAACAAGATCTACCCAATGAATTCAAGGTATATGACAAATTACCTTAATGATGTTCTATAGATCAGTATTCAATATTGAGTCCCTCCTTTGTTAAGGTTTACATGTATTGAATTTTTGCTATTGATAATTAATGTCAAATTAATATGAAGATTTCGATATCACCCTGACAATTTCATGCTTTCTTCTGACTCCCGTTGTTTTCCTCCTTTTTCAGTACCACGCGAGCACTTTAAAATCTAGTCCGGACCTGAGGAAGGAGCACCCATTGGTTGATTACACCCCACCCTCCTACATAACTCTACTATTTACAGACCTCGGTATTCTCACACCTTCAGCTGTCAGTGATGAACTCATTAAATTATACTGTTAATGTTATGAGCGTTGTCAATTTTTCTTATGACTTATATTACATGATTTACATGTATATTAATTCAACCAAAACTTTATAACCATCAAGACTATAAGCCATGAGGATAATAGTCATCTGCCAACATAGCATAAAGGCTAGAAAACTATGTTGAAATGAAAAACAAAATGATTACACTATATGCGTTGGCAGATGGAAAGAGTATGAAAAAGTTCCTGTAAGAATGGCAAAAGAAGGTGGAGAGTAATTCCATTGGATAACATGAGGCCTTTGGGCCACATTGTACACCTGAGCATATTGGCAAGGAAAAAAGCAAAATTGAAAAGTGTACATGGACGGGGGAGGACTTGAATTTCTAAATTACCTGATAATGCTTCCATATCAATATAACAAATGGCTTTGCTGTTCTTTAGCAGCAGATTTTTTCATCAATTCATTTGTAAAAGTTTGATCCCCCACTGTGGCCCAGCCTTCCACCCGGGGCCCCCATTTGAATAACATTGATTCTAAACCACCTGAAGAAACCTCTAGATCAATATTACTAATCATGGCCTTTCTGTTCTTGAGAAAAAGATTTTTAGCTCACCTAGACGAAATCGAGATGAGCTTATGCTATACCCCTGGCGTCATCGTTAGCATAGGCATCCCAGTTCAAGTTTTAGGAGCAAGTCCATTCCAAAGTAACTATAAGCCATAACTGGACCAAACTTGCAAGGGTGATGTATCTAGAGTTGGACACTACCAGACTTGCTTTGGATGCTGGATCAGGCCTGGGGGCCATAAAAATTAGACGAGCTCACTTTTGATCTCAGTCTAACTTTTCCACTATATGTTCCTTTTGGAAGAAGTGAGACTGAGATCAAAAGTGAGCTCGTCTAAGTTTTATGGCCCCTAGGCCTGACCTACATTTTGCAGATGAGAGACTAGGTTTAAATTTTTGGACCAGGTCCATTCCCAAATAACTAAAAGCCCTACCTGGACCCTTGCTGCCCGCACCCTACCCCTCAGGTCATGATATGAACAAACTTGAGTCTACACTACCTGAGAATGCTCCCATATAAATAAAATCTGACTTTGCTGATCTTGAGAAGATTTTTAAAGATAGTTTCCTATACAAGAATATTTATGTAAAACTTTGATCCCCATTGTGGTCCCACCTTAGCCTCAGGGTTATGACATTATCAAACATTATACTATCTGAGGATGTTTCCACATAATTAAATTTCATCTCTCCTAGCCCAGTGGTTCTTGAGAAGAAGATTTTTAAAAGATACCACCAAATATTCACTAATTCTTAATTTTTATCTCCCCTTGATAAAATGTGTGGCCCATACATGAATCCCCTTTATCTACATGTATGGATCCTTCATGGCAAGTTTGGTTGAAATTGGCCCAGTGTTTCTGGAGAAGAAGTAAAAAATGTGAAAAGTTTACAGACAGATGGACAAACTGTGATCAGAAAAACTCACTTGAGCTTTCAATTCAAGTAAGCTAAAAACTAAAATGAAGTCTGATTTTTGTAATTAGGAGTGTTTAAAGATACGATGTCTCAATTCACTTCTTTGTACAGGAACTCGATCAAGGGAGAAGCACAATCAACAAAATTAATTTCCATTTTTATCAAACACACTATGCTCTAATAATTACAACAACAAAAATCTCTAATTACAATTCCAATTCTTAAAACAATAGATAAGTGGACTTTCAGAGGCAGTACAATATACTGCTACTACAGATAAAGTTTGTGTCTATATGCAAATTTATGAATACATGTACTAGCCATATTAAATTCATCAATCATGTTCATTTCATTTTCTTCTATTTCCATGCACATTTATAGCATGCCAAATTCACAAAAATGAGATAAACATAGTTTCACAGTTGATAAACTACTACTAGGTTTATCAACTGTAAACTATAGTTTATGGACTGTAAACTATAGTTAACAATTCCTTAACTATAGTTTAAATCATTCTGTAAAACTATATTTAATGGTTGTTAACGAATGCTAATCTAAGTTTAGCTGTCTGTAATAAAGCGTTAACAATAGATTTTGTTGATAAACATAGATTCACATTTGTAAACTATAATTTACAATCGTAAACTATAGTTAAGAGATGTTATTCATAGTTTCACTAATCGTGAAACTATATGTATCAGATTGTTAACTATAATTAAGAGTTGTAAACCATAGTTTACAAATTATGAAACTGTTTTTATCAGATAATCTATGTTTTGCAATCACAAATAAATGTTTTCGGTGTTAAGTATAGTTTACGGTTGTGAAACATATAGATTATCAAGTTAACTATGGTTTTCAGATGTAAAATGTAAATTAATATCATTAACTATAGTTTACAATTTGTAAACTATAGTTTAAAACTGATAAAACTAGTTTATCGAATTCAAATGTGAAACTATGTTTAGCTCAATTTTGTTAATTTGGCATGCCATACACATGCATTTTTGATGTATGATAATTTAACTGCAGTAAAAGTTATTGTTATACCTTTTGAAAATTGTTCATGTACAAATCTATACGAAAAAAGTCCAACAAATCTTATGTTTTGCTGAGC
>NW_026932929.1:0-5371 GCF_032062105.1 Saccostrea cuccullata
TAATTTTGAACGTAATTAGACCTCTTCATTATGGGGTTCACCCCACAGTACCCAAAAAACCCCACACTGCTGGAAAATACGTTAATTTTACCCCACAATGTACCTCTCGTAAGAACAGACAGACGGACGGACGGACGACGGACAAAATGTGATCAGAAAAGCTCACTTGATCCTTCGGCTCAGGTGAGCTAATGACATTCTACATAAAATTCAAAGACAAAAACTAGTTTTTTTCCACTAGAGAAATACATTGTGTGCAAATACGTAGTATAGAGTGATATTTGTACAAGAGTTCAGCGGTCTCACATAAGGTAAATTACAGTGTATAAATACAGGTGACTCTCGATGGCTCGAACTCCGATCTCTCGAAGTGAACCTCCGGTCCCTTTTTTTAGTCTATATAAATAAGCAAATTTACTCCTGATCTCTCGAACTTCTATCTCTAGAAGTTCTCTATCTCCTAAACCATGACATGGGTCTCGTTACACGTCATTGTTTTTCACTCTCTATCTCTCGAAGTTTAGATTGACTTACCTGGATATCAGTAAATGCCTGGGGCTGGCATGGAGGTGTTAACTGTGTGTTTACATAGATGACACTAAACCTGTCGGTTGTCATTGTGTTGATATAATGAATTGGTTATAATTGGTAAATTATAAACGAATTGCTTCTCAACTTATTTTGACTTGAACCAAGACGATAATTTTTAGAAAATAATTTGAAAACATATGTGTCAAAAAGTTCTTATAGACTATGAACTTTTAGTTCAGTGTACATAATCCCAGTATGGCAAACAAGGATTGAACATGTTGAATACTGATTACGAGAAATCTGACGAACACTGGTAAAGGACCTGATCAAGCTGCGGAACAGCCAAACCGACAATTGCTATTTAGGTTTCATGTACCCTAATCATGAAATAACAAGAGGCCCATGGGCCACATCGCTCACCTGAGTACTGTAGCTTAGAAAAAGTAGAAATTGGTTTATTATTGAAAAGTTAAAATCCAAAAGTAATCCCATGATCAATCATGGATTTGCTATTCTTCAAAGAATTTTCCCATATATTTCTATGTAAAACTTTGGTCGGCCATTTTGGCCCCGCCCTACCCCCGGGGGTCATGATTTGGACAAATTTGAATCTACACTACCTGAGCATGCTTCCATATAAATATTATGAATTATGGCTTCGTCATTCTTGAGAAGAATATTTTTAAAGAATTTTCCTATATATTTCTATGTAAAACTTTGGTCGGCCATTTTGGCCCCGCCCTACCCCCGGGGGTCATGATTTGAACAAACTTGAATCTTCACTACCTGAGGATGCTTCCATATGAATTTGATGAATTATGGCTCTGTCATTCTTGAGAAGAAGATTTTTAAAGAATTTTCCTATATATTTCTATGTAAAACTTTGGTCGGCCATTTTGGCCCCGCCCTACCCCCGGGGGTCATGATTTGAACAAACTTGAATCTTCACTACCTGAGGATGCTTCCATATGAATTTGATGAATTATGGCTCTGTCATTCTTGAGAAGAAGATTTTAAAAGAATTTTCCTATATATTTCTATGTAAAACTTTGGTCGGCCATTTTGGCCCCGCCCTACCCCCGGGGGTCATGATTTGAACAAACTTGAATCTACACTACCTGAGGATGTTACCCCATAAGTTTCATCTTTCCTGGCACAGTGGTTCTTGAGAAGAAGATTTTTAAAGAATTTTCCAATATATTTCTATGTAATACTTTGGTCGGCCAATTTGGCCGCGCCCTACCCCCGGGGGTCATGATTTGAACAAACTTGAATCTTCACTACCTGAGGATGTTACCCCATAAGTTTCAACTTTCCTGGCACAGTGGTTCTTGAGAAGAAGATTTTTAGAACATGGCACCAAATTTTCATTAATTCCCAATTATCTCCCCTTGAATGAGGGTGTGGCCCTTCATTTGAACAAACTTGAATCCCCTTCACCCAAGGATGCTTTGTGGCAAGTTTGGTTGAAATTGGCCCAGTGGTTCTTGAGAAGAAGTCGAAAATGTGAAGAGTTTACAGACATACGGACAGACAGACTGACAGACAGACGGACGCCGGACAAAATGTGATCAGAAAAGCTTACTTGAGCCTTCGGCTCAGGTGAGCTAAAAAACAAATAAATATTGAACCTTTAGGAAATCAATTTATTTATTCAAAATACGATAATTGTCGTTAATATAAGTAAATTACATGGAAAATACGATTGGAAACAAACTTTGTTTACAAATACTTCCGGTATATACAACATTGATGAACGGAAATGAAATTTCCGGATTTTATTTACTTCCTATCTCTCGAACCCCCCGATCTCTCGAACATTTCTTGCGGTCCCTTGAACTTCAAGAGATCTCGAGTCACCTGTATTTTATAAAATAGGATTGGGCAAAAGGCTCAGTCTATTTTACAAACACACGTTTTTTACTTACATTTTACAACATGAAGGTCTCACAAAGTTGGAGATAGACTGTTTTTAATTGATATATGAAGAGCTAAAGATTCTGATAACTATATAATAGATGTACAAGCACAAATATAGCAAGTTTAGTATGAATTAGACCCTTACCTAAATACCATGGTTCATCACTACAAGTAGACAGGTCTGATATTAACTCACTGGAAAAGGCTTCAACAAAATCTGGTGAAGAATATTTACTGAAATAATAAACATGAAAATATAGGCATTGCACATCTCAGTCAATGTTAATTAACCAAACAAATTATCTCAAATTCTTTTCATTCGAGTTCTATTTAAGCAATATGTAAGGGATATTCTTAAACAATGTTTATTCTACTTTGTTTCCAAACCTCGATGACCATTATGGCAGAAGAGGAATCTAAGCACACTGATCGACCCACCCCACATGGTCAATAGGAATCAACTCCTCCTGAGTTTATGTCCCAAAAAATCTCTGACAACAAGCATATTTATGATTTGATAAATCAGTACATATGTACCTAACTACCTATGTGATTTAATTAAGAAATAAGGTATCATTTTTAAAACATCTATCAGGATATAAATGCAGGTTGGTAACGAGATTAAATTCTATAAAGCCCATAGGGCTTTATGATGAATTTGATCTCGTACCAACCTGTGTTTATGGCCTGATAGATGTTTTAAAAATGATACCTTATTACTTATATTTACATTTGTGACTTATTCATACTTCATATTTGCCTGAGTGTGACTTTTAACGTGTGAAATGCATTATTTTTCAAACCCAACGGCATGTTCGTAATCCACTGAACGCCCGTCGACCCTTTATGACTTCACTGAGAAATTAGGTCGAAAGTTTATCCATACGCAAATCTATTACCTCTTGACCCCGTACCAGTATTTATACAGTTATAGATACGCATTGCTTTCAGTAGTGTTATATAAAGGAAAACATTTGCAAATGTAAATATTTATAAATAACATTCAATAATGATTTGCTTTTAATTTGTTTTGGGTTGCTCTTATTTTCTTATTTTCAGTTATCTTTTAACTAACACTACTTCCAGACTGCTTGTTCTAATACAGACTTTACTGGACCAAGTTTTACTTACAAAGATAAGTATGTGTCTAAAGCCATTACTTCTTCTTTGTGAAGTACCCATACAACAAAAATAGGTGGCCTCCTCTGTAAACAAGCATTAAAGTTAACAAGAATTAATCTTACACCACTGTAACAAATAAAGGTTTATATGTCATAATGCTCACCTTGGTAACTTCCTTAATCAACTTTATAAAATATTGATAAGTAGATAATTATATTGTCTATCTAGTTACTTTTCAAATCCAAGTATATTTAGTCTTGATATCAAGTTTACATATTGCAGTTCTCTAGTTCTTGAATAAGTCAAAAAATTTCTATGTACAGCTTCGTTTACTTCTTATGGTGCCATCCTTGCCCAGCAAGTCAAGATTTGAACAAATTTGCACCTACATATACAATACAGAGGTAAACGTACATACAGATGAACAAGAAAATGAAACAAGAGGTCCATGGGCCTTATAGGTCACCTGAGTATATGTATCATGTATATGTAACAACTTTCCAGCAACTGAACTTGGTCGGTGTTATATAGAGAATAATACATACCCTCTTCCATATCACACCCTGTATAGCCCAGCCCCCAATATCAGCCAGAGGGCCGAAGGCCCTCTGGCTGATATTGGTCGAGGGCTGATACAGGGTGTGATATGGAAAAGGGTATGTACTATTATATTTATTACATACTTAGTAATAACACACAGAACACAGAACACAGAACAAATACACTTTAATAACCATTGACTAAATTAATAATTTTATCACACATTTCTATAGTTACTAATGTAACCTGGTCAATGTTTCATACTGATCACTGATGACATATAGACATTATGGGAGCCAGTGGTAGAGATGAACAATCTGGGGATGGAATCGAAGATTCAGTTGCTTGTTGTTCTGGATATACGTTTTCAGATAAACTTGAATAATTAGTGAGAATTGAGGACATATGTCTCTGCTGATCACTTGAGGCAGTGCTGTAATTATTTATCGAGTTAACATTTTTATGACCGAACAACTGCTGAATCAAGGTTGGGGGAACACCTGCATGAACAAGGGAAGTAATGGCCGTTTTCCTAGCACTATGATTTACTTTTCTTCCTTGAATGCCACCAGCTTCACACATCACCTTAACAATATTTCCAATTGTGTTTTTTCCCATAGGTTGATTAATGAACCAGGCTTTCTCTGGATTTCTTGAAATGCCTATGTAGAATGGTGACTCAGGCTTTTTCATTGCCTCAGGTCTCCTGTTGGCAAACTCTTTGTAAGCTAACACAGGGCATCTGGGATTACCTGCATGATATAAGATACATAGTACTTATATAAAAATTTAGCACAATACATTCTTTTAAACATGAGTTCCAGGATATCTGTGCTTAGCTATGTGTACATTTTTTTCTTTAAAATTAATGTTTACCTCTATCCTCAAACATTTTCGGAGCGAAATTCCTGGTGTCACTCGTTATCCCAGTTCTTGTCTTAGTTGCTCTTTCTGCGTATTCTAAGTACTCTTCTCCCGTTGAAGTAACTTTCATTGTCACATCACCCTACCTCAGGTTGACATGTTCAATCCTACTGCGCATTCCGAAATGCATTGTATTATTTAGATACAACACATTCATCAGAGATTTTGGATCTCCTAAAAATATTTTTAAACATTGGTAATCAGAGATTACAGAGCTCACCTCAACGAATGTTGTCTTTCAGTAAGGCAAAGTCACACAATTAACCCAAAAAAGTGTACATCCAAAAATGTAAAATTTATGCAATTTTATTTTATATTTAGAATAGGCCTATAT
>NW_026932930.1:0-5548 GCF_032062105.1 Saccostrea cuccullata
AGATTCGTTACATTCTTTAAAGTATCTCTGTAAAATAAATATGTATATCAAATAATATTGTACGCCCTGGTATTCCGTTATCATGAAAGCAAAACGGTAAAAATAATAATTCAGTAGAAGTCATTTAAGTCTGATAATTTGGTTTATTTAAGTTCTCAAAATATCTCTTTAACTAATTATATATGAATTAAACTAATCCAGAAAATATTTCTACATCGATACAAGTTCTGTGAATTTTAATATCCGTTAAAGACTAAAGTTATTAATGTTTTCTTTTTTTATCCTTTTTTAAGGGATAGATGAAAGGGAGTAAAAATAAAAGAAATACTAACCATGAGCAAAATTAAAATTGTTTTTAGGATCATCAATATGACATTACAATCACAATCATCTTTCTTTGAAGGAGAAAAAATTATATTTATTTTACTGTGTACTCGTATATGTATATGTACTCAAAATTAACATTGGAATCAAAACGATTAAGAATATCTATATTAGAAAAACTTTCATTCTATAAATGTTTCAATGATAAGTTATTGCATGAAAAATCTAACACAATACATGAATATATATTGTAAAAATAGTTAAAAGTACACGTATTGCCCTTCTTTTTTTAGAGGAATTTGAAGAAAATAAACATACGGACAAGCCACACATAGATAGGTATATTTATTTATGAATTATGTCTGGGTGATTATTTTTTCTTTCATGAATCTATAATGCTACCAATTTTTTTTAATAGTTTTATTCCAAAAAGCATCCACATGTTGTTTATGTACTTCTCCTAAATAAAGCTATATTTCGTTTACCTATTTTAATGCACGTATTATAAAATTTCAGCAACTTTTCGTCAGAAAAATCATCCAAGAGCTTCCAAATTGATACATGTATTCTAGTCGGATATTATTATCCATAAAATGACAGGAGCCGTTAAGATTTGAATTATTATCATATATATCAATATATATATTCATTAATCAATTATTTTTTTTCATCAGAGCTCCTTTCTTTATCTGGAAATCACTGTCAAAATATTTCATTTCTTCTTTGAACAACTGCAATATTTTTGTGACAACAAAATTAAAATTAATTTAATATTGTAAAGTTTCAATACATATAATTTTAAAAAAAAATGAATATCATATAAACTGAACGTTCATAACTTGTTTTTTACCTGTGGTTTCTTCATTTTTTCAGCATATGTATATTCTGAGTCTTGAAGGAGGTCCCCTGGATGTGATTCTGCATCAGAGGAGGACAATTCACATGTTAATGTATTCCGACAGAAATTAAGAGATTTACAAAGTGTTCTTACCGAACACTCCCTCAAGCACATCTTGAAACCAAGTGGTGAAAGTTCGTCCATGATATGCCCTTTAAGGCGCTTGTTTGGAGTTGTAAGGAGCGAATCATCCATAGAAATACAGTTAATGTATACATATATAATGTATACTTGTATAATGTTTATACCTTTCATTGTTAATACATTTCAGCAAGACTTTACCTAACCATCCCGAACTCCCATCTCAATTTCACCGAGATAGATAATTTGCATGCCTATTTAATCATGCTTATATTGATTTTTTATGTTGTTCAATCACAAGGGATTTCTAACGTAACAAAAAATTGTTGACAATGTTTATAACTTTATAAACATGCATCCAGTACTAACCAAATTTTGCATAGACATAATATATTCAATGTTCTTTAGGCTGTTCAAAGTTAATTCTACGTTTAACGTCACATCTAAAGTTCAAAACCTACGAGGGAGGGAGGGAAAAAATAAACAAACAAAAATTTCAAACAATTGTGAATTTATTCAAATTAACCTATTCAGTATATTAAAAACACTACAATATTGAGTAATATAAAGAATATTGGATATGACACCTAAGTTTAATTTCCCTAGCAGAGTTTTCCCTTAGTATGTAAATTAGTTTGAGTCCTTTTTTGAGCAAACAATGTAGACTGAATGTTCAGGAAACTGGCTTTTAACTAGGTCTCGGTTGTCCTTTGGATTTATATTGTCATACGGCCATGGTACCCTGTAGGCAAATGCTTCTTCTTGCGAGAATAGTTGATTAATATCTACAATTAAAATCATTGATGACAATATTTAAAGCGGCACAGTGACGCACAAAGGGGAAAATTGACAAATGTAGAATTTTCGCATGACCTCTGTAAATTTTGTTCAATTCCTAAAAGTATTCAGTTTCAGAAAATTACATGTTTCAGAACCTACAAATTATATTTTTATGGGGAAAAATAAAAGTAAAAATAATTTCTGTCTGCCCCAGAACGAAAATATTGCAAAATACCCGGGTACTTCTTCCTCCTTATTGTACGCGTGCGCAGAAAAGTGTTGAATAAGTTTCCATAGTTACCATGGTCTCAGGTATCCACGAATGAATGTAAGAAGACCAAAAAATTTAATTTAATCTTTTTAAAAAAGTTGTTAGAACATATTTCTCACCTTTGCATGCTCCAGTTGAATGTTGTTTACAAGTTTGAGGTAAAAATAAGAGTTGTGTGACCTTGACATATACGAAACAACGATACGGTAGATACAACCTTTATTTTTCCGGCACTTATATTGTGCAGTCAATTCTTGCAGTTTAATTGTCATATATTCGCTAAATACTCATAATTTTCATAATTCTTTCTCTGTATGCTACAGATATCTTAAAATTACGATATGATTTTGACTCACTGTGCCGCTTTAAAACATTCTTATGTTGAAATATCCTGAAATTATGCTGGGTTTTTTTTTCTCATAGTACTAGATCTAATAGCATTTAGTTTTGAAAGTGTAAATACTGGTACTAATATTTGGACCATAGCTGTTAAATTATCTTTAATACCTTGACTTCCACACAAATGACAGGATTCTTCACTTCTTGGAATACCCCAACCACTTTCCTTACTCTCCTTCAGTTGAAAGGCCCTATCTTCTGTAAGCTTCTCCCTGCTAAAATGGCAATGACTTGTATTTTTTTTTCCCCAAAAAAATGTAGCTATTTGTAGGTATACATGAATTATGAATGAATCAAATATCTTACTCATTACTGTTCCTTTAATTTTTTACAAAAATATTTTAATGTGAAACTATTTAAGAAGATTTAATTAAATGATGCTTCTCACTGTATATTACAAAATATTGGTTTTTGACACACTTTGCACTCAATAAAAATTTTTGCTATTCTCTCCAAAATACGATGAAAAGTTCAGCCAACATTTGACAGTCACTGTCAAAGTCTGTACGATGTAATTGGAAGACTGACCAAAAAATCAACAAACTAGACTTCGTCATTAACTTCAATCATAAAAATCATCTAGTTTTTACTTACATCCATGGTTCCAAACTGTTCAATTCTCTAGTTTTCTAGTGCCTTTACTGCAGTTTCAAAGCACATTTTCTGTCACTACGGGATGCAGAATTCAGTCGCTAAATGTAGAACCAAACCGGAACGGACATACGGAATTCCGAAATGTTGGTTTTTTTTCAAAGACGAATTTCTCCAAAACCTACGCGCGTGGGTGACGTTAAACATAGATTTTTTTTAAACAGCCTTAAAATTGTGAATTAATAGATATATATTTCATATCAATAATATTAGGACGATTTCTGTGAAGACCGATAAGGTCTGTCGGCGCATAGAACGCATAATTTACGCATATAATTTTTACATTTGCTTTTATTTCTTTGGTACTACGTAAAACAAACTCAAATTCAAATCAGTGAAATCAGAATCAGAATCTTAATTATATGTCAAAAATTCATCTAAATAGCCTAAGAAACAGACGAGCGGTGTCATGATTTTCAAAGTGTTGTCGGAATTGAGTTAGATGAAAATGACGTCGTAATACGCGGAACCGGCGCACGGAAAATATTTAAATAATTTTTTTTGGATATGGTTTATATACATCAAAAACAGAAAAAAAGAGTACAGAAGTGACATCACACACAAGTTTTAATAAAGAAGTAATTTTTAAATGGCATGAAATTCAATGAGAATTTTCCATCTATACCGAAAATAGTAACAGCATGTAAGAAGTAGAGTACTGTTTGTTAAAAACAGACAATGGGGGACAATCTGAGCCACGAACGACGTCAAACAATGTGTATTCTCTACTGCCTACAATGTAAGGCAATTTTTCGACTAAATTTCGACTAAAAATTGAATCTGCTTAAAAAACGATAAAAATGAATTTAAATATAAGGCTCATTAATCAAGAGTGGCCTTTTATTAAAAGAAATAAAATTTAATGGTAACAGACGCTTGTGCAGCAGAAAGAAAGAGATCATGACGTTATAAGAGACGTAAATTATGCTTGCTTCTTGCGCCGATGTACACATACATGCTTTCTTTTTTTTCATCATTTTCTTATTAAATGTAATATTATCATGAATATTTAAATGCATGATCATTAAATGTTACTTTCTGCTATAACAAGGAAAGAAATTTAATCTAGCAAAGAGAATTAAACTAAACTGATCCCCTGTCTACGACTTTTTGGGAAAACCCTTGTATGTACCCGACCTTTGTTCTCTGTTTTCGGCATTTGTCAAATTATAAGCCGCATATAATTTTTTTCAAATTCCTTTCAATTCAGAGATCATTTCTTTAAAACGTAATTATTCTATATTTCATTAATTTTGTTGTATTGTAAAGAAAATTTTACTCAGTTAAGATCTAAACACTCTGTCACGAAATCTTATTAAACAAATCGAAGATTATTTTGTAGAAATAAGTTGTTTGATTTTCCTCGTGATTTTAACATAGCTAATCTGATCTGAAGGCTCTTTATTTAAACATGTAATTTAAATAACTTCGTAAGGAATTACGATGACTAATGAAAATTCAACTCAAATCCTGAATCATCCATTAAGTCGTATGAAACAGATTGATTAATTGATTGATTGTATATTATTTACTCATATGGAGACGACACCATGCCGGTTGAGAGCTGCAAATTTTTTCCTATTCTCGGCACCTCTATTCTTGTCGCATATAATGCTTTTGGCATAAAACACCCGACATTTGCCGTTTTTCTAGGCTAAGATATTTTTGCAGTGTTGAATTGTTTTTTTTCAGATTCTTAATCATTATACATAATATGAGTAATGTAATTATATACTTTTGTCTGCATTGAAACGTTAATCATAATTTATCAGAATTTATTTTGTTTCATCATAATTTTTTTGAAAACGGGGCAAGTTTATTTGATTATTGGAAACGTCTCCGTTAATATTATACTGATCATTAGCGATTTGGAAGCTGACAACTTTTATCATCATCTTTCTATATCATATTTAATCCATTATATGAATTAATTTTTAATTATTGATTTTCGTTTCGGTTTTCTTATGCAGCTTGTAACAAGCTGCTTTGGTTTCAATTTATATTTAATGACGTATTTGAGAAGTACAGCCCATTTTATGGCATGTCACCTGTTGTAACACTTACCAATATGAATATAATAAAAACATTTTCAGTATTTAGTTTATTTTTTATTGATCTATGAATATGAGTATACGATAATACAC
>NW_026932931.1:0-55541 GCF_032062105.1 Saccostrea cuccullata
GTATGCACGCCCTATGAATTGCAAATTGTCGCATACGATGTAGTTATTTTGTCAGCGTAAATGAGTTGTTTGTCGTGTGAAATGCTTGAGTTTCTGATTGAAAATATCAATGTGGTTTTGGGGGATCGGATCTGCAAACAATCTGTTGAAATTCTTATGGGTACTTATATTATTGTGTCCCATTATTAGCAACCCTATCTTTGTATTCATTTGAAAATGAATTTTGAAATAAGGTGTCATTTTTAAACATCTATCAGGTTTAAAAGTCGTTAAGATAAAATGTACAACGTTGTTGCGTGTGTGGCAGTCAGCCGGGCTCGATCGCCGGTGGCCAGATAGCTCAGTTGGTAGAGCACCTGACCGGAGTTTCAGGGGGCCCGGGTTAGAATCCCGGTCTGGTCTGCTGCATTTTCTCCTCTCCCGTTACATTTGGTGCCGTGCCCATACCCTGGAATTGACAGGTGAAAGACCTGCCAGGGATGAGCCTGGGTTTGGAGTTTTTGGAGGGCCAAAGACCTTTAAGGAGGAAGGAATGTGGCGGTCAGTCGGGTTCGATCACCACTGGCCAGAAAGCTCAGACAGTAGAGCACCTGACCGGAGTTTCAGGGGGCCTGGGTTCGAATCCCGGTCTGGTCCGCTGCATTTTCTCCTCTCCCGTTAAACGTGAAAATCGCCTATTTTGACAAATATTTCAAATTTTACATCACTGATTCCAACTTTTTCTTTCATCATTTTAAACTACTCTATACTTGTGACAGATCAGTACTTAACTCGTAAAAAAGTTTATACAAGAAAATATTATATTGCCTATTTAGATTTCTAATACCCCAAATATGTTACTTTTTTACTACGAAAAGGTCATACAATAATTTACACGCACTAATTTGCAGTATTTGTTCAGTGATATATATTATTCAAACTAATTTACGTAAAATAAGATTATAATTATGGCATTGTTACATCTTAAGGAATATGATAGAGGTTAAAGTTATTAATAAAAGAGTTAGAATTTAAGTGCAAAAAGGTCAATTTTTATGAATTATTAATACCAATACTACCTAAATATCAAAATGACGTGGCCACGCGATGTCTTGAATTCAGCTATTTTTTTTCTCACTGAAACTTCAATGAATGGAAAGATTGACTATATGAAAGAAAGCATGGTAGTTTACCTGGTTGCCATGGAAACGGGACCAGAAGTTGTAAATTATAGTGGATATTACTATTTTTCAATAATATCAAGCAAAAATTACTAGTACTAGGCAAAGCTGTTTTTTTTTGTGCATATTTTTTATATGCTTCATGACAATCAAAACTATGTAAAAAATGATATATGTCATTAAGTTTTTACGATTTCTAATTTTCTGATGCCAAAAAAGTGAATAATTAGTTCTCGTTATCTCCCTTGTCAGGCTTAGTATTTTTAAGACTTTGACAAGTGATGTGAAAATCCTCTTAGGGAGATTTAGATTCAAACATTTTTTTTTTTTTGCTAAAATTATTTAAGACATTTATGGGTAAATAAAAAATAAACATTTTATTACACCATAAAGTTGGTCTAAATGTGCTTTTTCTCTATCCGAGTTATTTCCCTTATTGGAGCTCTTCGGCATTGAAGAATACAAAATGTGTAAAATGTAAACAAGATGGCAGACAATAAAATCTGCATTTTTTTTCTTGTTTTGAAACATCTTGTTCAGGAAAATTGTACCTCAAGAGACTCAGAATTTGATGAAAAACAGTTAACAAAGTAGGGATTTTTGCCAGCATCTTACATCAGAAAGTTTATTATCTGTAAAAACCATCGGAATGAAAATCTTCAAGAAAAGCTGAAGGGTGGATCTGGACATAATGAGTATTACACGTAGCTACTCGTAGAAAGAAAAATATTAGGAAATCAGGGTGGTATGAGGCGAAGGCCGAGAGGATTTTAACTGTTCCTCTCAAGAAGTCTTTGAAATAGAGATCGAGAGATACATGTAGTGGTGTGGTAGTCCCTGGCAGATCCCCATTTCAATGTGTAAGTATTTTTTATTTATAATTCTACATGTATTAATAAAATAAGGAAATAGTGTGGACATGGTTGCAGGAGGTTGCTTATTAAATTCTATGAAGCAAAATATATAATTTAATGCTCGATTAACCACTGAGTCATCAAAATAACATGAGGTAATGTGGGTAAATGAATATTAGGTGCACCTGATAGGTGTGGAACACCCTCAAATCTAAATTGTACCGGGCACGTTAATCCTTCGATTATGATTTACAGAATTGCCACAACATGTGAGTTGGTTGTACATAATGTAATGTCTGTCCCATGATGCATGTTAATAATCGTTAGTTACTTAATTATGAAGAAAATCTTTGACATGCAGAAAAAGTTTGATGATCCTGGTACGAGTGATACATAATATGAGTGCAGTCATTCAACATGATTTTGAAATAAAAGAAAATATTTATCATCAATACTATTACACTATGCTGGTTAGGTATTTATCATTATCGGTGTCTTACCATGGCATCTCTTAATGAAATGCATAATTAAAATTATTTTGGAAGATTACTTACAACTACCATTTTATCAAAATATGAATTGAATGGAACTGTTGGATAATCTCAGTAGCTAAAACAGTGTGGAATAATTCTTTACAGGTGATGTAATATTCCAGCAATATTTAATATGACATTTCTTACTAATTTCACAAATGAAAACAATGTTTTGCCTAAGACAATTTATATATCCCAGCATTATTTCTAGCAGCATAATATACACATATGAATTTTGCTAACAAACAAAATTTATTTAAAGTTTAAATTGGAGTAGCTTTTGTTATATATACATGATAAGATAACATGAATATTTTTGACATTGGGATAAAAATCATTTCAGATCCCCCCTTCCCTTTGAGGAAAGATAAATGATGAATACGGCCATTTTTTCCTAATTATTAATTATTAATATTGTTATGAATTTTCTTTCATTAATTTAATTATTTTTTTTTTTTTAATTTATTTATTTATTTTATTTTATTTATTTTTTTTTTTTTGGTACATACAGAAATTATTAAATTTTGAAGAAAAGCAAATTTGGAATCCTGTAAAAGATTTCCAATCTTGCTTAATAAATTCCTTAAGATTAATTGATGATTTTATGTTCATTTGAAAAGTAATTTGCATCTATAACCTGAGACTTAATAAGTAGCTATTATAGTATTGCAACTAAGTTTGTGTATATTAATGAACTAATCCACTTGACTCTCTAGAAACCTAGATATACATGAATTATAGTAATAAATAATTAGTTGTGAACCAAAATATGAGTGTATGTGTAAAATCATCAGGAATTACTAAATATAATCTAAAACAAGTATGAGAGGTAAAGCTTATGAAAGATAACATGAAAGTATTTGACTTTGAATTGCAATTTACAATCTAAGTTTACAATCTAAGTAAAATGTTATTTATCAAACTTATTTTGACATTATAAATCAAATCCTTATTCTGAAATGTACATTACCAGGAATGCTAATAAAATTAAAGTTCTACAAGAGATGTGTATAACAAAAATGCTGAAATACCCTTAACATTAACATATAGGAGCATAAGTAGCTTGAATTAAGTGGTAACATACACCATGGGACCGAGAGACACATGCATATACAAACCATTTTTTTACCAACATAACAGGCACACAATTTGCCATACCATATCTAAATGTCAGGGCACAAATATTAATGTGAAGAAATTATGCCTATTTGAGTGCTATAATAAACCAGTACTCGTAGTTTGGATAAAATACCCCAACCTTAACCAGTACTCGTAGTTTTGATAAAATGCCCCAACCATATAGGGACACAATAACAAAACAATAATTATTGCACAAGATCCTTCAATGCAGCCATCTAGCAACTAACAATAATGCACAAACTTATATGGGCGCAATAATAAAGCAATTATGCTAGCTAGAAAATAAACCCCAACCATATAGGGGCACCAAAATAAACCAGTAATCAGGCTAAAAAACAAATTCCAACCATGCAAGGAGACTTTTAACCATTAATTAGTATGCAAACAACATCTTGCATAGACATTACAATTAATAAACTATATAGGAGTACAGAATCCTACAAAAATTAACCCCGAGCATATAGAGGTAAAGGATCCTGTTAATATTAAACTCCAACCACATAGGAGTACTGGGTCCTACAAAAATTAACCCCGACCATATAGGGGTATAGGATCCTGCTAATATCAAACTCCAACCATATAGGAGTACAGGGCCCTCTTAAAATTAAACTCCGACCATATAGGAGTACATGATCCAGCAAAAGTTAAACCCCAACCATACAGGGGTACAGGATCCTACTAAAATTTTAACCCCAACCAGATAGGGGTACAGGATCCTGGTTACATTAAACCCCAACCATATGGGGGTGCATGATCATGGTAATATTAAACTCCAACCATGTAAGAGTACAGGAATAGGATCCGTAAGATTCAACACTGATCACAAAACAGGATTACTGGACCCAGATAAAAATCAAATCCAGACTATAGGATGTTGCCGGTATTCAATGTAGCTCTTTCATTAATAATTTAAAATATAAGTTAATAACAAATTCAATAAAGCTACTCTCATCCACTGTTTTTTTTTTTTTCAAAAAAAACAAATCAATTGATACTGTACATTTAATAAAAAAGGAATACATCTGGAAAGTGCGTAACGTAACTTGTGCCATATAGGAGTACAGGATCCTAGCTACAAAAATTAACCCCAACCATATAGGGGTATTGGATCCTGTTAATATTAAACTCCAACCATATAGGAGTACAAGATCCTACAAAAACTAACCCCGACCATATAGGGGTATAGGATCCTGTTAATATTAAACTTCAACCATATAGGAGTACAGGGCTCTCTTAAAATTAAACTCCGACCATATAGGAGTACATGATCCAGCAAAAGTGAAACCCCAACCATATAGGGGTACAGGATCCTACTAAAATTTTAACCCCAACCAGATAGGGGTACAGGATCCTGCTTACATTAAACCCCGACCATATATGGGTGCATGATCATGGTAATATTAAACTCCAACCATGTAAGAGTACAGGAATAGGATCCGTAAAATTCAAAACTGATCACAAAACAGGATTACTGGACCCAGATAAAATTAAATCCAGACCATATGATGTTGCCGGTATTAAATGTAGCTCTTTCGTTAATATTTTTAAATGTAAGTAAATAACAAATTCAATAAAGCTACTCTCGTCCACTTTTTTAACAAATAAATTGATACTGCACGGCTGATAAAAAAAGAAATACATCTGGAAAGTGCGTAACGTAACTTGTGCGTAATTTTGGCCAGTGCTGCCCACCATACGTGTACCGAGGCGTCACTCGATCTTTCGGCCGTGGTAAAGTAACGGAATCAAGGTTTATCCATGCAGTCGCACAGAATAAAACCACCATATAGTCCCATTAAAGGCATTTTATTAACATCACAACATGAGCTGAAAAGTCACAAAGCCTCAATCCACGGCATATAGCCACAACGGTTCACGATCACAATCACAATGTTCAATGTTTTGGTATAATCAGATAATGTATTTGGAGTGTTTTGTAAACAGAGTCTAAAAATATTGGGTAGTGGACAACCTTATAAGCCCAATGAACGATGAGAGAGGATGTAAATCAATTCCTATACTCACAAGAGTCAAGAATTCAAAAATTATTTCCATCAGAATGCATGGTCTGGATAAACAAGATCAAGTTTTAACTAGGAGACTTATTGTTCACAGAACAATAAGATGTCTTTCCATCTTTTTAAATTTCTTACTTTTTTATATCTAACTCTTTTAATTAAAATTTCTTGAAGAAGAAACCAGAAAAGGCTTGAAAGATAGAAAAAAATGAAAATTTTAAAAGTTTTGAAATGACCTAGACCTTTGACCTTGTAAAAATATTAAAGGTCAAAGGTCAATGGCCACATGGCAATTGACCCCAAGGCTCCACTTCTTATATTTTTAAAGTTATGAGGCTTAATAGTATGTGCGAAGTTGTTAAAGGGCGATAACTCATACAAGGGGTCGTAAGATCCTTTCGCACTGAATAGATTGAAGTTGTGCCTATGGACCCTGAAGACATTAGTGAAGTTTCCGTGTCTCTATGGTCTACGGTTTCGAAGGAGTAGCAATAACAACGTTTTTAGCACAAGGGGCAATAACTTTTAAAAGGATGAATCTTAGGGGACAAAAATGAAATCCTCGAAAGAGTTTTTTGAGTACATATTAAAGACAGAAAACAGATAGTATATGTTTAAGGACATAAGAGCTATTAAAAGAAATTTATTCCTCATATTTGGAATGACCTTGACCTTTGACCTTCAAATGAATCTGAAGATCCAAGGTCAATAAATCTTATGCAGTTGGTTTCATGTCTCTACGACTTCTCGTTTTGAATATTTTTCATTTTTTGTAAAATTTATAAACTTTCAGGGGCAGTAACTCATTGGAGGGGTCAAAGAAAACTTTCGCAATGAATAGATTGAAAAGTCTCCTAATTTACTTGAAGACATTGGTGAAGGTTTTGTATCTCAACGTTTTACGGTTTCGGAGGAGTAGCGGTAACAAGCTTACCGGTGAAAGGGGCAATAAAAAAGATCTAAATATAATATAGTAGCAAGAATTTATTGCGGCATTGAGAATTCCGGAAAAATTCTCTTAAAACAATAGACTATAAGAGATGGTATAAATTACTTTATGTTGCACATAAATACAATTATGTTTAGGAATTTAACCCAACTTTCAAATTAAAAAAATTATTTGATCATTGCAGCCTAATGTAGAATTTTCTCAGGATTACAGATCCACTAGCAAGGAGACCAGACAGATACATGTATTGTGTATATTAAAAATTATACATGGTTTCATTGTGACTTAAGACATGATTGTCATGACAATGCATAAAGAGAGATAATAATGTTTAGAGGTTGAAAATGTATATTTTTATAATTATAGCAAAATTTTAAGATTCCAGTTTTAAGTTTTTAAAATTTATTTTTAATGAATTTTTATCCAAACTGACCAAAAATTTATGGTATTTTTTTTTTATTTTCATGTGAACAGATAGAAATGACCAGAAGACACACAGTCCCCCCCCCCCCCAAAAAAAAAATCATTTCACAGTGAACTGGAAGTAATTTTTTCATGAAAAATACAAAGTAGGAAAAAGAACAGAAAGAAAAGAAGATCCAGTAAAAGTTGTCACTGGTGCAAGATGGATAGAAAGGACATAAAGAAATGTGAATTTGAGGAAACCAAGCTGACATTAAATGAGAGAATATAAAGGAACAAATTTTAGCAGAATTTTTTCTTTAAGCAGAGCATCTGATTTCCTTAGAGAATATGTGTATTCTAAATTGATTCTAAATTGATTTCTTGTATTTTCAAAACAATGTCACTAACTGGAGCTTACATTCCAATGTCATGTTTATTTCTTCTTTTTTTTTTATAAAAGCAGTATTATGCGAAAAAGCTAGCTCTTCCCTTTTTATATCCCGACTCTGCAGGAGAGGTGGTATACTGATTTATTATATACCCCCACATGGGCTCACAAATCTATGGTTTTATACTGGCAGGCTAGTATGTCATGTATGATTAGAATATGAATACATTTTAACAAAACTGAGAACAAGATTAATTGCGAAACACTGATTCCCCCATACATGGCAGCTTATGCCAAAACTCCCACGAGGTATCCCAAGAAAGGTCTTGTCACAAGGAAAACACCTGTGAAATATGAAAATCTAGTCCAACTTAAAAAGTTTTGGTTAAGGTTCAAGTTTTTTAAAGCCAGTTAATGTCTAAGGTCAAGGTCAAATGGTTAAAAATATTTATACCCATTAAAAGAACATAATAGTATAACTGATCATCTGAATATGCTGATAAGCAATGTGATAATAAGAATTAATTCCACAATATTTAGCATATAAGGCCATTTAAAAAAATTTGTTTGCCTTCCCCCAACAGACTGACTAAAATTCAAAACTTTTTTTGCATTGCAAGACAGGATGTTTTTTTTTTCTTTTTATCCATCTCATCTCATCAACAAATATTTTGAAATTTTCTGGGGAAAAGATTTTTCAACCTACCCACCGACTTAATAATTTTACCATGAGTTGGGAGAGGGCAAAAAAACATTATAATCAAGATTATAATCAAGATGGTCTTGCCAACTTGCTTTGACATTATATTGTCAGACTTACTTTCATATTTTCATTAGATACTTTCATATCATTTATTAAATATGACTTTGCCTTTTTACTTAAATTATACATTTTAAATAAATAAACAATTGTTTTGAATTTGAACATATTTTAGTGAATAAATCAAAGGGATTGGTAACAATTACAGGCCAACAAAAGATTTTTAAGAATTGTTACAAACTCACTTCTTTTATTTCATATTTAGAATAAAGTAATAGAAGCCTGATTTGTTTCCATGGCAACATATTAATTTACCTGTCTCTTAGTTAATTGCAGAAGTTCTATTTAATTATTAAAAAGAAATTTAAATACTTGACGTATATTCATATAGCATAACAATTTGTTCAGTTTGGTAAAACATGCTCTCAGATGATCTTCTCTGTTATTTGTGATTAATGGGGGGGGGGGGGGGGGTCATGCAATAATTTCTACAAAGCTGTACATTTACCCATTAATCTTTTTTTTTCTCATAGAACATTACAATACATAGTTTATTTAATGATACATGGTTACAAATATATCTGTGAAATGGTGAAAAATTTCATTGAATATGACTAAAAAAAAGTCAATTTTGCCAAATTGCCAATTTTCATGCAATGATTTCTAGAAAGTTTTTGATTCACCCATTAATATTTTTTATTCTCATAAAACCCTAGAATATATAGTCTATTTAATGATACATGGTTACAAACATATCTGTTGTCAAAATGGTGAAAAATTTCATTGAATATGACTAAAAAAAAAACAAATTTTGCATAATGCCAATTTGCTAACAGCCTTAATTCTGCGATGAAAATTCGTTTAATCTCCATTCAAATATCTTGAATGAAATTTATTTTTCAGGTTTAAGTAATTTGAGCTCATCGAATATAATTTTTATGTGAATTTACACTAATTTATTGAATGTGCACTAATTTAATTTAAAACAGAGCAAAATTTGCTTAATCAGAGAGTTCTAAATAGCATCCTTGTTACCATGGCAACCAAATTGAAAAGTTAGATTTTAACATCATATTTATTAAAGATATGCCAATTGTAGTAAATGGTGTGAAATTCAGCTAAATTGGAGAAATGTCATGTCCACGACCCTATTTAAAATTTTTATTTTTATAGAGAATCGATAAAAGAACACTATTGAGTGTTGATATTACATTACACGGTGAGTGTTATCGGTCGGCAGGGGATGCTCACTCCTCCATGGCACTTGGTCCCACTTCTGATCCCAAGAACACTATTGAGTGTTGATATTACATTGCACGGCGGGTGTGACGGGTTGGAAGGGGATGCTCACTCCTCCATGGCACCTGATCCCACTTCTGATCCAAAGAACATTACTTAGTGTTGATATTACATTACACGATGGGTGTGACCGGTCAGCAGGGGATGCTTACTCCTCCATG
This sequence comes from Saccostrea cuccullata, assembly GCF_032062105.1. Lineage (NCBI taxonomy): Eukaryota > Metazoa > Mollusca > Bivalvia > Ostreida > Ostreidae > Saccostrea > Saccostrea cuccullata. The sequence continues at coordinate 9,668 of NW_026932931.1, forward strand.
GCACATGAACCCACTTCTGATACCAAGAACATTATTTAGTGTTGATATTACATTACACGGCGGGTGTGACCGGTCAGCGGGGGATGCTTACTCCTCCATGGCACCTGATCCCACTTCTGACGTTTCGGAGCTCCGTGTTTGCTCTGATCCTATTTTGTATTTTTTTATGGAACTTTGATCTTGAATACTGTTCGTTTTCTCCACATGTTTCATCCACAAGTTTTCCAGTAATGAGAAAAGAAAATTCTGGTTACTAGTATTTGCAGCTTGTTTTTGTTTAACCTCAGGGCTGTCACAGCACCTTTTGGTACAGGGACCGGGTCCCTCTATATTGGGAAAAATCCTCGACATTTTTGTCAAATTGGGAAAATTTTAAATATACTTTCATGTATTTATAAATTAACCCCCCCCCCCCAAGAAAAACATTTAATCATGAAAGCCATTTATCACTTTGAAAAGTATACTTGAAAAGCTAAAATTTACAGGACATAAGGTCTGATAAAATCTATATTTAACAGACCACACGTTTACCTACTTAGCAGGCTTTTTTTCCATATGATACAGAGACTGAAAAATGTGGGGAGGGGGTATTTCCTACTGTTTAATTGCACTTTAAATAAATAAAAAAAATTAGATTATAAAGAATAATTTATTGAAATTATCAAGTTACTATTAAAACTTTTCCTTTAAAATGTAATATCATAAAATTGCCTAGATCTACAAAATTTTTTTTTTGGCCAATTCTGGTCATTTAACACATGCAAATGAAACAGATAGTATCCAAGATTTTATTTTAACTTATAATTCACTTTAAAATTGTTTATTTATTTTATGAACTAACTCATACTGGTACTCTTTGTTTAATAATAAAAATAAGTTCCCTAACCCAATCTACGTATGACCTATCCCATTCCCTATTCCATGACAGAGGAAATTCGAATTATATATAAACGATCATGATAGGGTTGTTGCAGATTAAAATCCATCATGCATTACTGCTAAATGGATCAAATAAAGGATGTATGTGTGGAAAATTAGTTGATATAAACGAGAAAACGCGTCTTTGGGAATTTTTAGGTCTGAAATTGGGAAAATCTAGCACTTTGTGTCATTGGGAATGGGTCCGATATTCGGTCCTAATTTGAGGGCAGTGACGGCCCTGAACCTCTTTCATAGATTATTAAGAACACTAATGAGTGAAAATGTCATTTATTGAATTAAAAATTAGTAAAACTTAAACTACATTACATATTATAAACTTATATAACAATTAATTGACTGAGCTTAAAACAAAATATATTATAGTTAATGACAAATTGATTTTTTAAACATACTTCCTAGCCAGTTGACATAATTCTTCCTAATCACATGGCAAAAACAGCCCAGCCAATAGAACAATGGTAACAAAAACACTTAAAAAGAAAAACAGGTAGTGCACAAAAAAATTCTTTAAACTTAAAGTTGTATACTTTGAAAAAAACGTGATAGGCATTTATAAGTCAGGCCAATTACGTATTTCATAATGCATTAAATAGAGAGAATTTTTCTTGAATATCGCATGTACCCTTATAAATTGTCATATGCAAAGAAAAAAAAACGTTTCAAATAATGTACGTTTTGAGTAATGAAAAATCGTATTTTGATAAACTTATGCAACTCATTACCACAAAGAAATCCCATGATTTATTATTCGTTTTATTTACAACTCTCCGAAGTCCTAACAGATTTACATATGGTTAGTAATTAAATATATTTTAAACGGATTTTTATTCAATTATGCACAATATAAGCTACATTGTTCATTCATTCATTCATTCTATATTTCCTCCTCATGGAGATATATGAAATATGACATATACTTAAATAAATATTACACTAATTCCATTTAAACAGACAGAAACAAGCAAAACTATGAAAAAAAATGAAGACAATATATATGAGAAAACCACATAAATACACTTAAATAATCTACCACTGTTTTATCCGTTTTAATTATTTACTTTAGAATTTTTTACTTACTTCGGAATTACATATCTTCATTTGTTTCTACGTGTTTTAGTCTTGGGGGATAAAGAAAAATAACTCTGGCAAGCGGAATATTGGTGTACAAAGATGTGACGTCCATAGTCACGAGGAGGGTATGATCTGGGAGGCCAGTAGAGGGCGTCTTGTTAATGTAGTCCGTGGTGTCCTTGAGATAGGATGGCAAATTCTCTACGTGTGGACGGAGATGTAAATCAATGATATTCCGCACGATGAGGGTATCGAAGCCTGTAGAGAAGTCTGGGATAGTAGATCCATACAAATTCCTTCTACCGAGTCCCTTGCTAAGCTCCTTGAACATGTTCTCAAATTCAACAACTTCATGTTTAATGGAGAACATTACCTGCAGGTTAATGGCACTGCTATGGGTACGAAAATGGCACCGTCTTATGCCAATGTCTTCATGGGCAGACTGGAACGCAACTTATTACTTCAAGCACCATTTAGGCCACATAGCTGGTTGCGTTTCATTGACGATATAGAGATGAAGTGGGTGGAATGTCGCGAGAGCCTCGAGGCATTCATTACGTTTGCCAACACCTTTCATCAGTCGATCAAATTTACAGTAGACATATCTAAATCGAAAAACGTATTCCTAGATACTACATCTACCCTGATTGATGGTGAAATCGAATTCAGTCTCCACACCAAACCCACAGACTCCCACCTATATCTGATGCCCACTAGCTGTCATCCCTCACACGCCTTTAAGGGCGTGCCTAAGGGTCTAGCCACCAGGATTCGACGCATCTGTTCGTCCCCTGCCTTATATCAGGAGCAAAGTGGTCTTCTTAAGTCCCACTTATGCAAAAGAGGCTACAATGCCCGCGTCGTACAAACAGCTATTGATGAGATGGCGGAACATGACAGGCAAAACCTATTACGCTACAAGGAAAAAGACAATAGCGACAGGGTCCCTCTGGTAACCACATACCATCCCGTCCTTAAGAACCTTAGCGGTATCCTTCAAAAGAACCTACTAATTCTCCATTCAAACAAACGAATGGCAGAGGTCTTTAAGGAACCCCCATTGGCTGCATACAGACGCCCAAGGAACCTAAAGGACATGGTAGTAAGAACCAGACTGGACAACCCATTACCTAACGGGGGCTTTAAAACTTGCTTTGACAGAAGATGTCTTCTTTGTAAGCACAGCACTGACACAGACAGTTTTAACAGCCCTGTTACAGGCCGCAGCTACAAAATACTAGGGAATTTATCCTGTCATACTGACAACTGCATTTATCTCATCAGTTGCAAAGTTTGCTCCAAACAGTATATTGGTGAAACAGGAGATCTCCGTAGGAGAGTCAATAACCACCGTTCGACCATTAGGACCAAAAAACTTAATGAACCCGTTGGGGAACATTTCAACCTTGAGGGTCACAAATGGGAGGACATGACAGTAGTGGTGATTGACCATAACCCAAGTTGGACAGATGCTCAGAGAAAAAGCAAAGAAAAGTTCTGGATGCACAGATTGAAGTCATGCTGCCCTAATGGTATTAACAAACTGAATGAGTTCACCAGAATAAACGTAAACTAGACCCAATTCCTGATCATACTAAACAAGATTATTCTCTCAATTTAGTGTAAACTCTACAGTTAATCTAAATTTTGTCACCAACTCTCGAACAACCCACATAACTATGTATTGCTTACACCTTTGTTAATTATTTTTTCCCGATAATAAGTCCTTAAATATTTCAAAATTTATAATTGATCATAATTCATATGTTTAAATATCCCTGCTATATGATTTTTCTTTGATTATTCTTTATTAAGTAAAGTTACGCCATTTTGAGAGAATGAAACAATGTACGATTTACTGATTGTCGTAATTAATTAGCATAATTAATTCGTTCAATTATGTAAATCGCACTTCACCCGAGTGTACCCGATAGACCGGAAGCATTCCATATGTGTCCGGATTTCTTTCTTTATTAGTGTTCTAAAAAATTTTCAATTCAACATTTAATTAAGTATGTAAATATCTAGTGTTTAGTAGTTTAGTAGTAGTGCTAGTTGTTTTTGTTTCTCTTTTTCCTTTGTTCTTATGACTTTTTAACTTTTTTCTTTGTCCTGAGGAAGGGACAGGGCGTCCCGAAAATTTGGCAATTTTTATTGTTCGTGTCGTTGGCCATTTTTAGTGCTTTATATATATATATATATATATATATATATATATATATATATATATATATATATATATATATATATATATATATATATATATATATATATATATATATATATGTGATATTTAGCGTAAAATCAACAGTAAAATTGAGTGATACACATTAGGTATATAATAAATGGATATAACAAACAGTAATCAAGCTCAAAAGTCCATTCCAAATGATACAAATCCGGAGCAGAGCAAATACAGTGTACGACATCCAAAACATCAGATATGGAAGCGGGAGCCATCAGGAGAGATCATTCCCTGCCTACCAATAACACCCGCCTTCTGCTCCTTGTCGTGATCAGGAAATAACGTGAAAATTCCGTTGCTAATCCAGTGTTAAGGGTCTAACAATTAGTATGAAAGAGGTCAGTCAGCATTTGACTCAATGATAGAACGTATTCGCTGACAAGGTCATTGTTTCGACCATAGAACATATGAAATGATAACTGAAAGGAAACTGTTGATTTTCTTTATTTATCTTGTTTGTCAATAATTTACATCGTTATAGAAAGTGCTCATACGTATAGCATGCGCTTGCGAATGGAATCAATTGAGATATATAGAATATCACACTGCTATTTTGATCTCGACCCTGGTATCAGCCCGAGCGGTTGGTATAGGCCCAAGCCCGGAGGGCGCGGGCCGAGACATCCGAGGGCTGATACCAGGGACTAGATCAAAACAGTGGTGTGGTGTTCTTTATATTATATATCTAAAACCAAAGAAAAGAACAAAATTTTACATTTTTTTATCATCAAGTTTATATAATTTTGTCGTAACAAATTATTCGAGTTATCTTTCTTTATTTCGATGTTCCTGGAGATGTTGCTGGACGGTGAATAATCAAATAGAGAAAGATTTGCTTGGTCTGGTCATTAAAAAGAATAGTCCTGGTGTTTTGAAGCATTTCATTTCGATAAAAGGTCCCAAACTTAAAAATATTCTACTTTCACTTTGGATTGAACCAGGGTTACAACTTCGTCAACGAATCGTTACAATTTGTAAACCTGAGATTTATAGTAACTGTTTGTTTTGTTTACAATACATATTAAATTAAAAATGGCACATTACATGAATATGTTGTATTGTCTTACTGTCAAAGCAAATAAACGTCCATTTTTTTTTCAAAACATGATTTGTTGCTGTACTAGAAGTAAACAATGCTAAACAAGTCAGAGCAGTTGACAATTGAAATGTTTAAGTCATGACATTTAATATAAAGCTTTGTTGTAACCATTAATCAATTGTTACATAACAACAAAGCTTTATTTCCTTATATTTCCATTTCTAATTTTTTTCTCTGTGATAACTCTTTGAAAGTTAGGAGTAGTTTATTTCTTGATAATTCTGCCGGAATGTTAATTAGTCAGGTCGATAGGTCGGGAGCTAAGGAGGCCTAATACGCATGCAATTCTCGTACGCATCTGTCTCTGTGTCTGACGCTAAGGAGGCCAAATATGCATGTAAATCTCGTGCGGCTGCCTTTGTGTTTGACGTCTGTTGGCGAGGACTATTGAAATTGGCATGGAAGTCATCAGGTGATTTAAATCTATTTATCTACATTTTTAAAGTCTAAATCTACAATTTTATTTCACAATGAAATGGAAATATAGGGAATCACTGTCTAGTTAGGAGGGTATGTCAGGGACATCAACAATAGTGGGAAACATGGGATAATTTAAGCATAACGGGCTTCGCCCGTTATGCAAATTATCCCATGTTTCCCACTATTGTTGATGCCCTGACATACCCTCCTAACTAGACAGTGATTCCTTAAATAACCTTAAAATATCCAAGTTTGATACAGATGCGACTTCATGGTTTCTTTCATTTCAAGCTGACTAGGGATGAATCGAGTCGAAGCATTAAGAGAAAAAAGCAGCTGTTAATCGATTATACGATTGTCGATATATCTAAATGTCGAGTTGAAAACCACAGCAACTGTTTTCTTTTTCTCATGCTTAAGATTTTTAAAAATAAATTCTACTCAGTATGGATGAAAAAAAATAAGCAGTTGGTATCTATGGGAATTCCATAGACTGTTGTAAGATCAGGGGCCCGTTTAATAGGTCCCTTGTCTCTAATATCATCATCAATTTGTCAATCAGAAACTCGTCATATTATGAAATGTTGTCATTTTGTTTATATATCTTAGGCTTTACTTGTTTGATGACTATATTCATCAGTTGACACTAAGTTTACTTGTTTGATGACTATATCCATCAGTTGACACTTAAGTTCTGCAAATAAATTAACTTAACCTTTCTCTACCTGTTCATTTTACGGGATTTTGTAGACCTTTTGGCATAGCATTATCAAAGTACATGTATTTCTAACTTTTTTATCCAAGCAAGCTAAAATCTACAATAATGTATGATGAAATAGGAAATTAGGAATATACTCGCAAAAGAGAATTATTTTGTACTACATGAATTACATAAACCTTTTTAAAGACTACACCTTGTATTTCATACAAATATACATCGACCATTGCTTCAAAAACTTTTCAATTACAAAAAAGACTTATCATGGCCTACATATCGAGTATCTGAATCATAATCCTTCATCGTGTTCATGTTACTTCTTCGCCCTATAACTATAGTCCTGCTGGACACGTTATTACAGGTGACGAAAATATAGTTAATAATGAGGACCTTAGATCACTTATTTTTAAATGGCCTGAATATAGGGAACCCCGATCCTTCAACTTGCGTCGGAATTTCATAAATATTATGGATTCTGTTGAAGATGATGATGATGGACCAGATGATGGACCAGATGTGAAAAATGAAGACGTTGACAGTATGCCAGAACGGATTAAATGTATCAGATCCATGTTAAAATCGCATATTAAAAGATTGAGGGGAATATGAAAACCATTTATCCTTCTGTATTCAGTAATCCAGAAGTGAAAAAAGAATTAGATAAATTACATGATCAGTATGTACTGGTTCCTGCTGACAAATCAGGTAACAACACTGTCTTCGTTTGTACGGTTCATTATATAAAGTGAATTGAAGGAGATTTTGGATTTAATTCTACAAGTGGTAATCCAACTTATACTCATAGTTCTCTTTCTAAAGAAGAAATTCTTCAAAATCATATGTTAGTTTTAAATATTTTTAATATCCCAAAGAACCAAAATGATTTTTGAACTACCATAAACGAGGGTTATTCGAAAAGCTCGTTGAGGATGTCATTCTTCGTTATATTGCGTAAAATATTTGTTTTATTGATATGTGAAGTTTCATTCCATTTGATTAAACAGCATTCAATTTACTTCATTTAAAATTAATATGATATAATTTGTACCCGCTTAGCACACTTACCAGCAATGTAACGTCAAAACATAGCGTCAACAATGTCTAAAAAAAATACTATCCCTATACATTTCACACAGTATAATCCAACGCACACTCATTAAATCCTTTTTTTTATACTTGACATTTATTTTTTAAGAATTGCTGTCGTTGTATAATTTCCTTTGTTAATGTTTTAATTTCTTTTCATTCTCAACTCTGCTTTCACGGGATAAGCAACTCTGAAGCGCGTATGTCTTTCCTTGACGTTCAAACCTTTTAAAGTTTTTGTTTAGATTTTTACAGTTAAACCATTACTTCATAGATTGTCCTCATCCGATATAGAGCCTCTGTCACTCAAATACTATTTATGTCCCCTCGCTTCAGCGAAAGTGGGGACTATTAGAGATAAACACCTGTTAGCGAGTATCACTGTCTCATGACAACATCAATTTGATTTTTCTGAAGGAATGAATTTAATATCTACCCACGGTATTCTGATATAACCTGGTTTAGGACAATTTACGCTTTAGAGACAAGAGGCACTTTATAGAAAGCGTAAATTGTTTCAACCCAAGTCAACCCACTATAACTTGGATTAGATTTATTCCTTACAATTTAATTTTTTATCATTACATGTTGAAAATAAGACAATTTCTTCTTCAACAATGTCTTTTAAGTGAGCATGTATTAAATGTAACGTTAAGGCGATTGATACATTTTTCATGGGAATCATTGTGACGTAGGCAATACCGAGTTATACGATAATTTTTTTTATCCAATGAAATAGGGATGCGTTACAACCAACATTTTCTTCCATTTGAAAGATTCCTCCATGCTTTTTCCTAGAACTTGAAAATAATACGTTCTAGCTAGATTTTTTCTATTTCTAAATGCCTTGTCAGTGTATTTGAAATCTGGGATTTTTCAGAGACAAAAAGCGTGTCCTTTTTTCATCGATGTTTGTTTTTCCTAAATAGTTTGTAGTAAAATAATTTTATTTCATTTTTCGGTATGTACTTCTCAAGAAAAGTTAGGGTAAGTTTTTTTTTTTATTAACTTGGGTGTGCGTGAGGATGAATTTGTGTGAGAGGGTGTGTGTGTGTGTTAAACATATTTTAAAGATGAAATAAATTATATAGCTTATGATTTCTGTTTCTTTAAAATGATCAAAATTTATCTTTTTGCATGATTTCCAATATTGCAAAAACCAAATTACATAGATTATTTTTTTTATCAAAGCAAATTTGTTGTTAGAAATGTTTGAAAATAAAAAATGGAAATCCTGCTTAATTGTAAATTTTTCGTAGGTATTTTGCATTTTGATATATAAATTTTTATTTATAATACATATTAAACTTGCAATTTTGTCTTTAAACACAAAATATACCATAATTGCCACCGGTAAAAGGCTTATGCTAAGAATTACGCTCAGTACTCGGGGCTATTGAGAATTGAAGGTTCCTTTCCTTGTCAATTCTGACTGAAACATAAAAAACATGTTTTCATTTTCATTGCTTGATGTTTGACTAAGGAACAGAGACGACATTGTTTACGTCTTAGGTTTAACGCGAGAGCCGGGAACGAGAATCAAACCGAACTCTCGAAAAAAGCGCTTTAAGTTTAGCACCTGGCCTGGGGGCCATAAAACTTAGACGAGCTCACTTTTGATCTCAGTCTCAGTTTTTGCTAAGGAATATATAGTGGAAAAGTGAGACTGAGATCAAAAGTGAGTTCGTCTAAGTTTTTTGGCCCCAGGCCTGATCATTGAATTTAGAAATTCTAATCGTTCGTTTTCATGACACTTAAAATGTTTATACGAGGTGTACTTCACTGTGTCCTTAAAATCGTTAGAAGTTTGAATTTTAATTATTAAAAGTACCCCTTTGGTGCAAGGATGAAGAGCAATTTATTTCGTCCTTTTCACTATAACTTTTGTGTGAATGTTTTCAAATTTTTACAGTACTTTGAAAATTGCATTGCATGACAATTTATCCTTGTTAAATATACTAGGGTTGTCCAAAAAGTTAGTGGACAATGGCGTTTATATCAAAATGAATGGTACAAGATATCCTTATCATATATCAAAATATTTATTTTGAAAATGCAAGTCAGAATAGTTTGGCTTTTATTGTTTGAACTTCTAATTATTGTAAAATCTCGGTCATTAGCGGCCGCGGAAAATGCGAACAGACCACGGTAAAATTGCCGTAAACTTTTACATAAAAAGATCTGATTGAAATGATTATTTTCTTCATTAAACGAGTCAAAGCTGATAGAAAATTAGATATATCACAAATAAATCAGTTATCGCCATTTTCTGATATATGTAGTATCGCTTATGACAATGGAAATATTAAGCGAAAACCGCAAAAAGTATGCTTGAAAAATTACAGACAAAACAACATCGGCCATCCAAACGGGACATCGTCCAATCATACAACTATGGTTTAATATGGTTGAAACGTCGTCAAAAACAAAATATTTAATTAAACAACTTGAATTTGTTGGAACATATTTTGTCCAGTATTATGTAACTGGTGTATACGATTTTTCAACGGCGTGTAAAATTTCGAAGACACTACAAGAAGTGGAAAACCACTATTATTTGATGAAAATAGGATACCGGTATTCCTTTGCATGACGTTGTTATAAATCTAGCGCCGTTGGACTGGGTCTTGAATCCTGTGTATACTAAGTGTTAATACTGATGACGCTCGCAAATTATATTGTGTATTGTTTTAAATTTCAAAATCTGAATAAATTATCTAATAATAAAAAATCTATGCATAAATATTATTGCACTCAATTGGAAATGTGGCATAATAAAGAAAAATGGAGTGTGTCCATGAACATGTCTTAAATATTCAAAATCCATATTTTTGACGTTATCATGAAATTTTGTTTTGTTTGTATCCTCGCCTCTCATTGGTTGATTTCCAAAAGGCAACGCAAATTATTTTGTATAATCTGGTTTGGTATGCGGACACACCCCCTTGACGACCAGCTTAATCATCTTATCCATGCAATCCTCTTATTTCCAGTCCTCGGAATCCATGGAAAATTCCAGATTTAATAAATGTACCTTTTATTTCAAACAGTTACTCGATCTTACCTCATGTAAACAAACATCATGACTGCTAGATCTATGTATCAGTTTTTACCTCCCCTCGCTTCCAATCACTTCCGGTGCTACGGTTGTATTATTGCTCGGTAAATTTGAACTCATAAAAAGCAACACAATAAAAGTTGTTTAATTATTTTAATATTAAATTATAAGGAATGACTCTAATTCTTGGGCAAATTATCGAATATAATTTGCTTTGGGTCAGTTTACGCTTTTTTATAATCCGCTGCGCGGATTATAGAGGGTAAACTGACCCAAACCAGATTATACTCGATAATTTGCCCAAGAATTAGAGTCATTCCCTAAATATTAATACATATAAAGAACCTCCATTTAGAATCATTCGATTGTTAGCCATGAAGGAAAGAGATTCTTTGTTTTGTCCTTTTTTAGCTTGCTCGCTCTGCAATTTTTTTTTTTTAAAAAGCGATTTTAGACTTGAAATAAATCCTTCGGGGTGTTTATTTTTTAAGTAGAATTTCATTTGAAAAAATATAAAGTAAACAAACAAGTTTGATCTCATAAAAATCGACATACAGATTAAATTCCTACACGAGGTATAAAATATGAACATCCGGCTATACCAGAGGTGTGATTTTACGTACTTTGTGGTAGAACTGGTCCTTGTCAGCTATTCATCTTCTTATGCGTAACCTAAAATTTTCTTTTAGTTTTATACATATTGGTCTAGATTTCTTTTTGAATATTTTTTTGTCCTATGAATGCTAGTTGACAACCAATTCTGGGCCCCACTGTTTGTCATCCGGCATCGTAAATATTGGTTCTCATATTATTTAAATTTTCTCAGTAACATGCAGGATGGCTTTCTTTTGAATTTATCACATTTCTACACACCAAACTTGACACTCACTCGTTGGTAACTTGGGCTTTAAGGGGAAATTATACATCTGTTGAATGTTCTCAATACTGCATTACACTTCAATCTGTAATTCTGGAATGTTTTCTTGTATTTCTCTTCTTTTTTGGGGGGGTATATTGATGAAAGGGAAACCAACATAGTTTATTGCAAGTTCAGAGGCTAGAAATTATATCTGTAGAAAAATCTAAAATTATCATTAAGAAAGATGTATTATATTTTATCAAGAGGACACTTTAAATAAAATATTAATTTAAATGGTTTCTAGAATAATAAGCCCCCCCCCCCCCTTGGTAGGTTAACTGTAATTAAGACATTGATTATCCCTAAATATTTATATATGCTGTATTTTCTACTAAACCAACCGTGAAATTGAAACCATTTTTGTTTATACCCAGGAAAATACACGTTGAAACTAAGCTAAGTGAGTCACAGACACAATGTAATAACAGAGACGTAAATAAAATGTAACGATATATATAGGGCGATTTATTCCAGTTTTGCACGCATTTGAATTTCAGGCATACAAAAATATGTGGAGAACGGGAATTTGTCCACATGAGATAATTACGTAATTTATGTAGACTGTACTACATTTGGTTAAACTGGGAAAAGTAAATCTATAAGAGAGAACTGGAAAATAAATCAGGAAATTAAACAAAAGCAAAAATTATGTGCACTTCAAGTTTTAATTTATTTTTTTGTTTGATTAACAAATAAGAAATTCATACTATTCAGTTAACTATGAATAGTAGCCTAAATCAGAGATTTAATTCAATAAATAAAAAAAAGTATTTATTTTTTTTTTGTCTAATTACAAGTATATCTATACCAGATATCAGACTATAATTTTTATCAAAACTTATTTAACACTCTTATTCTATTCCAAATTACCAAACGTGTGCAGAGAGGGAACACATCTATAGACTACCGATAAATTCAAATATTGAGTATATTTTTGTGCTTTAAACTTGTAAAATATAAATACAGGGAAGGTTTTAAAGTTAAGTGAGTAATATTTTTCATGAATCGCGCTATGCATACGTGACAAGTCTGTGTGATGTACATACAAATGGGTTTAGCCTTTACTGCTAGATTATACTTTAAAAGATAACAAACATTGTGGATAAGGTCTTTAGAAGTTTGCTTATGATAAATCTTCTTGAAGAAACCACAATTGGCAATTTAGAAGGTTATATCTAAGAGGCATTTCATGAGTAAACATTATAAATCACTTTAAATTCATATTTAAGAACATTTCAGGGCCGTATAAGTATGAAAAAATTCCTTGTTCTTTTCTCTGATATTTCTCATAAAAGGTTTGATATAACCAACGATTCAGACGAACATGAAATAAAAATGGGAGTGTAGTTCAAAACAAAAAACAATTACTTAATCATCAAAACGTGTCAAAGTTAAGGCACCTTTTGTTTATTTTCCATAAAGTTTTTTTTTTTTTTTTTTTTTTTGCTATTACAATGTTGCAATAAAACTATCGGTAAATGATGTTATCCAATACTACAGCTGGCTTAAGAATAATTGCGTATCTATCGGCCTAGAACATGTCAAAATGCTACAAAACGATAGTCTTTTTTAAGGTTTAAACTTCCCTCTAGATCAGATCTGCCAGGTACCTGTATTCATTTTATGTCTTTATGGGTTTGCAGCAATTTTTTGGTATTGATCACTACTTGTAACGTGATTTATAAAATGTTAGATAAATAAATAAAGCTATATCAAAACATTATTCCTTGTTGCCCTCTTCCGACTCAGAATAAAAAATAAAGTGCATGGGTAGCTAGGCTGAAACGTAGGAAAGATGATCAACTGTAATACTCTTTAAGCTGAATAAGGGTCGCTGTTCTTATTATATATGGAAAATGTGTAATGCGAACACGAGATACATCAAAAACAAATGAATACGTTATTTATAAACAGCTGTATCTATAAGTTTTAACTGTAATAAATGTGTAAAACGTTGCACACAACTTTGTCCTTACATATTTCGTCACACTTTTGATTAAAAAGTAAGATATTGATTTTTTTTATATTGAAAGGGTATTTGATATTAATTTTTCCGAATCCCTATCATGGCAAGGAGCGCACGGCGGGTGTGACCGTCGGCAGGAGATCCTCACTCTGTAATTGCACGTTAGAGGTCTTAGACTTCTGATCTTAAATACTGCTTGTTATCTCTATATTTCATAAATGTAAAGTTGTATTTGGTGAAAATAAAATACAACCATCTAAAATCTATAGTTAAAATACTTAGTTTCTATTGTTAAAACTGATTTGATACTTACAATTTTAATACTAGAAAATAGTAAACTATAGAGAAGAATTGAACGCCCAAGTTTACGTCAACGACCCCAAAATATGTCTGATCAAGATCAATAATATACCGCCTGTCAAACTTTTTTTTTAATTTAAAATTCCGAATTGATTGACAGGCTCGCTAATCTATGCTACCCGCTTAAAATGCTGCCATTCTCATGTCGGTATTTTTGTTCTTTTCTTTCATAATTACCACCGAATGCCATATTTAAATCGGTGTAAATTTTAACATGATATCAAAAGTTTTCTTCCCAAACTCCTATTTTGTATTTTTATCTCTCTTTGCAATCTGGTTGTAATTATGATACAGGCAATGAAGATTAGTACATGTCAATGATAATGCAATTTGCTTATATATTATTTTTATTAAATATTTTAATCTAGAATAGAGGACACTCTTTATCATGTTCTTATTTGAAGATAAGTAAAAATTGCAGAGAAGCAGAGTTTTTAAATATAATATAAATCTTGACAAATAGGAAGGTTCAAATAAGACAAAAGACTCTGAGTAAGAAGCTAAGAAAGAATTAGGAGAAAAAAGATTAATGAAAGGTAGTAATGATAAGATCAAACATCAAAAGGGGTAGATGAACGTACTTAAAATCTCTGCAATCTAGAGAAGGGACATTTTACAAACAAAATACTACAAATAATAGAGAAAAGGGTAGTGAATCTAATATAAAATTATAAGGCAGATATTTCAAAGGAAATACTAGTATTCAAATATGAATATATGGCTATTATACAAAAATAAAATACAGAATTAAATACAGGAGAATTGGAGAGGGATAAAGTATCTGATAAAGGGATAAAGTATTTGATAAAGTCAATTATCTATCGTTTGAAGAAAATACAAAATTGGAAGGAGAGATAACCTTAAAAAAAGTAAAAGAGCCACTGAAAAGAATTGATTATGACCCGTCCTGGTAGTGATGGGTTAGCTACAGAATTCTTTTTTTTTTTAGAAATAAGGTCAATATGTGGTAAGGTTTTTGAATTTTAACCTATCAAAAACAAGGGGTAATTGTTTGTCTACCCTTTATAAATATATCAAAAATACTTAAAGACTTTTGAGACCAATGAAGGATATGGAGATAACGAACAGTATTCAATCTCAAAGTCCATAAAACAATACAAAATAGGAGCAGAGCAAACACGGACCTCCGAAACATCAGAGGTGGAATCAGGTGCCATGGAGGAGTGAGCATCCCCTGCCGACCGGTCACACCCGCCGTGTGCTCCTTGTCATGGGCAGGTAATAACAGAAAAATCCGTTGTCAATTCAGTGTATAAATAATTGACTAACAATAAGTATCAAAAACGTCAGTCAGCATTTGACTCAATGATGAATTCAGAAATGTATTTGCTGACAAGGTCATTGTATCGACCATAGAACTTACGAAATGATGACTTTAAACGAGTCTGTTGATATTCTTGTTTCATCAACTTGCTTGTCAATAATTTACCTCGTTTTAGAAATTGTTCATACGTAGAGCATGCTCTTGCATATCGAATCAACTGAGGGTATATATATTCCGTATGCAGATGATAAAGGTATATTGCTGCATAAGTAAGGGAAGTTGACGATAGAAAAGTTAAAGTTATCACTTTTATCATATAGATTGGTTGTTAGATTACCACTAACGTCTTTTTCAAGTAAAATATCGAAGTATGAAACAGATGTGTCAGACTCTGTGGTATCTTTCATCTCAAGCTCATTAGGATATATCATATCGACGTAGGAATGGAAATTACCATAAAAAATGTTAATTGACAATACGTCGTCGATATATCTAAAAGTCGAGACGAAGGCCACAACAAGTGTTTTCTTGCACAAATTCTGCTTCATATGAATATAAAAACAGGCCTGCTAATAACGGAGCGAAATTGGTACCCATGGGAATTCCAATAGATTTTTGGAATACCTGGTCTCCAAAAACCAAATAGATATTGTCAATCAGAAACTCAAGATTTCTTTAATGTCAACTTCAGAGTACTTGCGTGTGCAATCAGAATGAGTTTTAACAAAATGATTTTGCAAATGACCAATGACCAGATAAGTAAATTTACGAGTTCAATGTTTATTTTCAAAAGTAGCTGTCAATGATATGAAAAAGCCTGAACTTTGATTTATCGTGGGGAATGGTTGTGTATAAAGTTGAAAAGTCATAAGCTGTTGATTTTGGTAAAATCTTGTGATTAGAAATTGTCCAAAACTTCTTTGGAATTTTTGAGTATCCACATCTGATTCACACCACTTCTTGAATATATTGTTGCACAGTACTCGTGAAGTTTTTCTTTCACTGCTGTCAATATTTTAGTGAGAATTAACGAAAGAGGCTTGGTAGAACATTTACTGGAACCCGCAATGTATCTTTGTTTGTATCATTATTAAACAAGGTGTATAAATTAGGGCCAGGATTTATTAAATAGAATAAAATCTGACTTTAAAAAGTAGAAGACAGGGACCACACAAAATTAATTGCGAGAAGACATGTGTCAGATTCATTTATGATACTTTGAATACGCAAGTTTCGAGATTATCTCCCTTGGTGCGCTCTTTCGTTGAGGAGGGGAGTTTCGTTGCCAAGTATACAAACTGGTGGGACAGATATTTATATATTGGATACATTGCATCATCGATATACTGGTTTATCATAACTACATGATTGTCAGGATGCACTATACAACTCGAGAATAACCGAATTAATGTAAAGGCGTCATTTTTTAAAGCAAAAAAATCGTAACAAAAAAGAAAATATCAGTGGATGTAAGACTTTTCAGACGAGGGAAGAGATATGGACCACTAATAAATACGGTACACATTCATCTGATCATTGCCCGTCGGCAATCTAAATGACACAGTGAATCATTCTTATCCTTATCATAACCCACTATCTTTTTTTTTGAAAATGATTGTACAATCAAGAAAAGCTGTTACTTTTTATAAAGACTACGACGTTTCTTTCGTTTTCAAGTACCTTATAATTGAAAGTAGATTTGAAAATATGCATAGTTAAGCTTGATAAAATTATCAAATGCATTACTGCTTAACATTACTATCTTTCTATAACAATTAATAAATTATAAAAGCCAAATATCGTTCATTTATTTATGCACGTTTGTATACAGAAACAACCTGTCCCGCTTCCATGCTGAAATGGATACTTTTTGCGCCTCTATCGTAAGATCGTAACGTTACAATCTCGAAACTCGCGCATTCAAGTCAAAAATGTTGCAGGTATATGATGCTTTTCAATCAGACATTGGATAAAAATGTTATAGGTGTGTATTTTAACTAAAAGAGAATATTCAAGTGAAATAATTGATAAGCCTTTTTGTTTCTTTTCGAGCACCGAGGACATTATTCATTGAACAGCCCTCGTAAACATTTCTAACTATTATATTTTTTGTCATTGAAAAAACGGGAAATTTAGACTTGTGAGTAATAAAAGATGTAAAAAATTAAAACGAGTCTTATAAATTGTATGTTGTATATTCGTCTCCTCGGGTGAGATTTATCTTCAAGTGTTTTAAAAAGAAAACTGTGGATGGCAAAGAGTCATTTTGACTTTCGACTTGGAATTTGACACTTTTGAAAAAAATTTTCACATTTTAACATTAGCCATAAGGTTTGATTGGCTTGAACTTCAGCTTTCATATTCATTGGTGTATTCCATGTGTAAGAACCTTTCCTTCAATGGGGTACAAGAATTTTCGGTATGTTGACTTTGATCTTGGAGTTTGACTCACTTTTGAAGAAATTTACAAAATCTTAACCTTCACCATAACTATGGAGCAGTTAAATAAAGTGATATCATACTCATTATGCTCATTTCTTTTGACAAGACCTTCTCTTGAGGACCAACATTATTGACTTTTGACCTTGAACTTATGGAAAACTTTAACCCTGACTGTAGACCCCGAGTGGTTAGTGCTAGGGATTTACTATTTTATCGGTTTATTTCTTGTGGTAAGAGCTTCTCTTTAATACAAACCTTTTTTTATCCTTTTACTCGAACCTCAGACTTTGACATTCTTTTAAAAAAGTTTGGTAAGAACTTTTTAATGACTGATTTCGCGACTCTTATATTTCACCTGTGTATTCTTTGTGACATTCTTTTGGGCATCATTAACATCATTAATATTGACTTATTGATCTTGTCCAGTTTGACCTACTTTTGAATGTCTCTAACTTTGGTCATAATTATTGAACTGTTGCTGCTTTTATGGTTTTTATTTTAGATGGTTGACTCATTTTGAGGAACTTTTCTTTTGGTGCCAAAAATAATTTTCTCTTGACCGACAACATTCATCATGAACCACCAGCCTCCTCTAGCAGCACAGTTACTAGTACTAGCTCCGTCGTTATCACTGTCTGGGGTACATCCCAGACAGATCGGGGCTTCTCATACTGTCTCCTGAAATACAATGTTATAACAATATAAATAGAAACAACATTCATCTCCAGTCAATCTGTCATTATCCCTGTCTGGGGTGGAGAATAACATCCCAGTTTATAGTGTCTAACATACTGTTTCCTGTAAAATTAAACAAATTAAATCACAGAGATAATCTAATTCTCAGATACAATACTGAGATACTTCTAAGATAGACGGCTTTAGGTGCTGGAAAGAGCGATATTATTTACTTAAGAATGCAATACAACAAAACATTACGTAATTCATTTAGAATCTTTTCTAATGCATCAATAAACTTTGTTTGTTACACTTTAAAGTTTGACTAAAGAAAGAAATGATTTTTTTTTATTAAGGTCACGTCACTGTATAATGAACATGTGAAAAATAATCTGGTAGATACTGTGCCTTTAAAATGTATAAAGTGTGATACGCAGGAAATCATTCCGAATTATAACAAGCTAAGAAATGATGTAACTGTTTACAAATATTTGATTTTCATTAAAGTCTTTACAATTTACTGAACTTTGATGCTACATACACTTAATGTTCACATTAGAAATATAACGTAATCTTTTCACCGCAAGCACTTTATAGCTCGGTACAAATTTTTTTTCTAAAACGTAACATATTTAATAAAATGATAACTTTTCTTATTATATGAAATTTAAACAAGTATAAGAAAGAGGAATTGGCATTGAATTGAAGATTCGATGTTCTTTGAAAGAAGTGTGATTACTGGGATATGGTATATACGTGATTTTGCGTTAAAAATAAGAAATATTGTGTGCATTAAAATGCGTGACTGCGGGGAAAGGGATAAAATATAAATTAGATGTTGTAAAAGTGTAAACGTTCCGAATCAATTTATTTTAACATCAAGCTTTCATGAACATGTCGATAACGCTCTGTAAACTTCTTATTCCCTCGAAGTTAAAAATGTTTATTATAGAAAACTCTTAAGAAAACAACCTGAATAACAGTGGCGGACCAGAGATAGCTACTGCGTATGCTAGTTATCAATAAATTTGAATTTAAAAAATGATCTGTATTTTTAGAAAACAACTTAGCAATGACTTATTAAATGTCTTTGGAAATTGTGAATTGTACCTACAAATGATATCGTGAAATATTTGAACGTTTTATAAACATGGAACGTTTACAGAATATTAGAGAAAAAAAATTGTATCATTAATTCTATATACAACAACATTGTCGTCATATCGCAGTAGACACTGACAGGACTTGTAATGGTTCCATAGGGGTAGATGTCATACACCCCAGAACTAGTCTTGCCATCTTCATAAAGCTCCTTACAATCTAAGGGAATAGCTGGAAAAAAAATTACTGGAATCGTTTTCTGCATAAATACAGGTGTTAACAGGATACGTGTTATATATATTAAGATTAATTGTTAATGTGCTTTGAAGAAGCTCCAATGTAGCTTATGATAAGCTCTTTCTCATCACCTGAAATTATTTTGGTTTTCTAATTGTTTCAAATCTATGATTTGTTAGACATATAATTAAAACAACTTAGTAAATATAATCCTAATACTTTGTCTGTAATTCAGACATTATTTGTATCTCTCACTGGTACATGTAGCAATATGAAAGAGGAATTCATTTCTAAGTGAGGGATATGGAGATAAAAATAAGACCGTATAAACCGATGTTTCGTGTGGTAGAAAGTGTTTGCACGAAAAAGATCCATCACTGCTCAATGACCATTCAAGTGCCGAGTATAGGCATTTGCAGCCCCAAATCGGCAAGTGGTGGTGTTCTCAATGTGTGTGAAAATT
The DNA here is from genome assembly GCF_032062105.1 of Saccostrea cuccullata. NCBI lineage: Eukaryota > Metazoa > Mollusca > Bivalvia > Ostreida > Ostreidae > Saccostrea > Saccostrea cuccullata. The sequence continues at coordinate 29,755 of NW_026932931.1, forward strand.
GTCAAGAGGGACCTTAAATAACAAACAACCGAAAAAGCAAACAGACAGAAAAAATAACCATTATGCATACAACGGGAAAATAGATAACAGTCATACATACAACATGGAAGAAAAATAATTGTACATAAAAGGGAGAATCAAAAAACAATTATACATACAACATGGAAATACTAACAGTTGTACATACAACCGGGAATCAAATAACAATTATACTTACAACATGGAAATTATAACAGTTATACATACAATCGGGAAGTGAATGACTTTGATGAGAGTAGTATCTCCAGCCGTCCTCCTCAGTCATACTAGACGAGCAAACCTTTTTGTGGGTACGACATTTCTTTGTTTGCGAGTTGAAACCAAAAAAGATGCACTCTCATTGACACATCGCGGCGCACTCGGTCAAAGAATGAGAATTCCGTTCTCCTAAAAGCTCGTAGTTTGATATTTTATCATTCAAGTCCAGTTTTGCAGTATATTTCTGAGAAAAAATGGTAGCTTCGGACAAAGCCATGAAGGCGACAATTAAAGTGATAACAAACAGATTGCTCATTTTGTTTTTTACTTTTTAAGAAAAAAGCTGCTGCGTTCTTGTGAATCTGTAAAACTTTGCAGAATGGTCTTATAACTGCCAAATATAAATATCAGAACTTTAATCAATGCCTGAAAAATGATTGGCTGTTACGTACTCTATATTGTACTGTTGTTTAACTATCGATTTTCTTAAATTTGATATGAATTGTCATATATATTTACTTTAGAATTGCAATTCAATTTCACTCCTCTTATGTCATGCTGTTTAAGAGAGGTTTTTTTTAGTAAGCTGTCTTTAAAATTTTGAATTTATATGAATATTTTCCTTCATTACCTTTCTTTGAATGAATTAAAATTCAGCTTTTTTTATATGCAAGTTAAAACAAAACAATTATCTGATTCTTCGAAATAGTGAGCTGCAAATTTATTTTTTTTTTGGCTTGTAGGAAAATTTTTTAAAATGCGCATAGAAACAGACCTGTTTGCGGAGTTATTTCTTTTTTTATATACCTCTGCTCCGATGGGTATACTGAGTTACTATTTTCTTTCGTATAGAAATTACAAAAGATTGACTTTAAGTGAGGATCGATTTTATTGTTAAACAACACATATTTTTTGAAAGCTTGCCTTTGTTTCGAAACTGTTCGTACATGAACAAAGAAGGCGACTCTTGGGCGCGGATCTAAACGCCTTCAGTACACCAGCCGGTTGTTATTTTCTTTAAAAATTTAAAGATAATAATAATAATAAAGATAAAGCGTTATTGTATTGTCTGTATAACAATTATGTAAGGTAGAGATTCTGTAAGGAAAAAATATATACACGTGCACTTTTAAAAACAATTACTTCAGAAAACCGGCAAAATTTGACTTGTTTTCTGTAAGCACACGGTCAACTGTGACAGGCCGATATGGGGTGCAGGAAAATGTTATAAAGAGATATTTTTGGTTTAAAATATCTGGATATAAACTTGTTCGTCGTTACACTTTAGTGTATACTAACAACTTAATTAACACGCTGAAATGACAACGGATTCTTCCGTGAATTTCCGATATTGACAAGGAGCAAATGGAGGAACTGAACGGTCGGCAGAGGATGCTCGCTCCTCGATGGCATTTGATCCCACCTCAGATGTTTTTGAGCTTTGAGTTTGCTCTGCTTCTATCCTGTATTGTTTGATGTACTTTTAAGACAGAATACTGTTCGTTATCTCCATATATTATTACGGTTATTACTCCTGTATTAGATTGTCGTGCAGACTAGATAGAAAAACGCATCAAAAAAGCTAGGTCTTTGGTCTTTTATTTCTTCAATATTTTAAAACATTTCTTAATTTATTTTCAATTTTAATAATTTAATTTTAGTTGAAACACGTCATTTGATTAGGTAAAAGATTTAATCCACTTGCCTACGTCACAATGAGTTACGTCAAAAACGTATTACTCCGCTTAACGATACTTTTAAAATAATGTTCAATTTGAAGCATTTTTCCGGAGGAAAAATTGTCTTATTGTCTACACTTAAATTAAGTCATAAGAAATGAAGCTTATTTCAACTTATGTTATGCGATATAATATAACTTGGGGCACTTTACGCTTTTTCATAAACCTTAAATATGCCAAAAAGAAAAGGAATTTACGCGCCTGATATAAGTAACATTCTTAATCACAGGGTACAGTCTTCTATTCCACCATATTTCAAGTTAAAACTATACGTTGTATTTCCTTCAAATAAACTTGAGTATTGCTTCCAAACATATTAAGTACAAGAAAACTTTACAAGGCCTGGATATCGAAGATCTGGAACATAATCCTCAATCGTGTTCATGTTCTTCTTCGCCCTATAACTATAGTCCTGCTGGACACTTTATTACGGGTGACATAAATATTGTTAATTATGAGGACCTTGGATCAATAATTTTAAAAGGTCCTATATATAGGGAACCCCATCACTCAATAATGGCCGCGGAATTTCATAACTATTATGATTCTATAAAAGAATACGCCTCACGATGGGCACAATTTGATTAAAGAAGACGTTGACACCTTGTCAGAATGGATTAAATGTATTAGATCTATGTTACTTACAATCACGTATTAAACGGGCTTGGGCACAGTTTCAACTTTTTTTTTGAAGCCAATTTTAATGTTTACATTCCTTAGCAAAAATTTGAACATCATTTGTTCATTAACGAACAAGATACAGAACTTAAGGTTCTTCATAATGTAAACAAGGCTCGTGCCTTGTTTTTGTCTACATATAAAAATATCATATTTATAACAAAATGAAGTTCAGCGAACTTATGGTAACTGTAAAATCGTATTTAAAATCAACTTTTATTTGAAATCATCTACATTGAACGAACATATATTAGTATATTAACCTGTGTAAACAAAAACAAGACACTAGCCTTGTTTATATAACAAAGGTTTGGAGCTCTAAATCTGTCTTGTATCTGGACAACTGGCGTTCAAATTTTTGATGATCATTAGAAAGACCCTAGTTAAATATTTGTAAAAATGGAAAAATAAATTTTGAAATTTAAGCTGAAACTGTATCCATGCCCCTTTAAAAGTTTGAGGGGCAATATGAAAAACATCTATACTTCTGTGTTCAATAATCTAGAAGTCAAAAGATAGATGGATTTCATTGTTTCCGGTGACATCACTGCCGGGCGTAGGCCGAACCCGATCAACATAATGTGTACTTATTGATCCCTGCTAACAAAGCAGGTAACAACATTGTCTTCGTTCGTAAGGCTCATTATAATTGTATTTAAAGGTCATACGCAACATAGTTTGAACTTTATTGAGTTCTTCTCTGGAGTTGAAGAGTTCCACTTAATGGAGGACCTGTGTGCAATATTATTAATGTCTATTTATAGATTTGTACACCTCTTCTAAAAGACTTTGATGAAAAAAAATCTGGAATTTTTATTTTGTAATTATTGTACTTGAATAATGCAAAAATTTTCAAAATTTGATCTTATCAAAACCCTTGGTAACGCATGCTGATTTTTTGTCTACGAACATGTAATGGTATTATAAGTTTGAATTTAGAATATCTTGAAAAATTATCAGTAGGTAAAGTACCCTGCGTATGTCCTTTAAACACTTGGATTTAATTCTACAAGTGGTAATTCTACTTATACGAGGGCTGTTCAATAAATAATGTCCTCGGTGTTCGGAAAGAAGCAACAGACGCTTTTCAATGATTTAGTTTTAATGATTTGACTTAATATTCTCTTTTAATTAAAACACATGTCAGTAATTTTTTAAATCCAACTTCTGATTGTTTTAGAACTCATTTTTGGGAATGAACTTTAGTATACTGGAAAATGACAGATCCTATGATTTCCTTGACGTGTTTCTTCCTTTTGAAAGGTGTTTTTTCAAGTTTGGAAAAAGAAACAAGTCAAAAGGTAAAAGATCTGGCGAATATTGTTAATGTGAAAAAACATTAACTATCTGTTTATCCCCAAAACGCCTTTACTCTTCAGGGCATGCGGGTTTGGACGCCGTCATAAAGAAATTTAATGTAGTGGATTCCTGATTCTGGGTCCTTCCTCTAATAAACCTTTCGATTTTTCCCCCAAAAAATTGCTTTCTAGACCCTCCAGAAATTAAACTGTCTCCGCGAATACGAATTTGAACAACAATACCACTGATTTTCAAGAAAATTACATATGAATCTGACTTTGTGCTCTTGCAATTCTTTGCGCTTGTCACACCTTCGCTTTTTTTTTTGTCAAGTACATCTTATGGTAAATTTTGTTTTGAGGGTTTTTAAGCAATAGATTCAAGTTTCATTATCTGTTTGAATTTCAAACAAACGTGGATAACTACAATTACTGATATTTTAAAATAATTGTTAAGACATCCGTACACTCATTTTTTTTCAAAATCTAGGTTGACCTTTGAGTACTAAGCTTTTTTACCGTCAAACGTTTCTTAAAAACAGTGTAAACTACTCCCGAAATGATATCTATCAAATTTGCTATATGTCTTAAAGTCAATCATACATCATCAAATATTATTTGTTGAAATTTGGCAAACAGTACATAAGTTGTTATAATTTTTTCTTGGCAATGACGGTACCCAATGACGGTACCCATTTTTAATACCCATTATATAATTTTTATCTTTGAAATCCACCTGCTCATTTGTCTATAGAACAGGCATTGATTGCTGTAAATTTCACATATTTCAGTGAATATTTCTTTGGGAATTTTAACAAGTTTTACAGAAGCTTTCATGAAGCTTTAATTTTCACTCTAGTTTACTGATTCTTTACCATTCATTTATAATGCAGTGTCTCGAATAGCCCTTGTTTTCCAGCTTCTCATAATGAAACTATTTGATGAAAAGTGGTCACATGAACTGTTATATATTCATTAAAGATTCAATAATGAGAGAAAGTCAAGCTGAATATCATATGATATTTGTATTGCATGTCATACAGTTTAGGACATTATTTACTGAACAGCCCTCATACTCATACTTCCCTTTCTAAGGAAGAAATTCTTCAAAATCATATGTCAGTTTTAAATATTTTTAATATTTCACAGAGCATAAATGAATTTGAACTACCCTTTATATATCGGATTCCGAAACTTATAAAAAAAAATCCTTATAAACAAAGATACATTGCGGGTTCCAGTAAATGTACAACCAAGCCTCTTTCGTTACTCTTTACTAAGATATTGACAGTAGTGAAGGAAACAATGCAAGAGTACTGTGCAACAATATATGCAAGAAGTGAATCAGAGGTGGATACTCAAAAATTCCAAAGAACTTTTGGACAATTTGAAATCACAAGAATTTACCAAAATCAACAGCTTCAAAACTTACGACTTTTCAACTTAATACACAACCATTCCCAACGATTAATTTAAAAAAGTCCAGGCTTTTTAATATCATTGACAGGTGCTTTTTTCAATAAAAATTGAACTCGTAAATTTACTTACCTGGTCATTGGTCATTTGCAAAATTATTTTGTTAAAAAACATTCTGATTGCACACACACAAGTACTCTGAAGTTGACATTAAAGAGACACTTGAATTTCTGATTGACAATATCTATGTGGTTTTTGGAGACCAGGTATTCTAACAATCTATTGGAATTCCAGTGGGTACTAATTGCGCTCTGTTATTGGCAGACCTATTTTTAAATTCATTTGAAGCAGAGTTTGTACAAAATCTTATGCGTGAAAGGAAGAAAACACTTCCTGTGGCCTTCAACTCGACATTTAGATATATCGACGAGGTATTGTCAATTATCAATGGTAATTTCCATTCCTACGTCGATACGATATGTCCTGGTGAGCTTGAGATAAAATATGCAACTAAGTCTGACACATCTGTTTGATTCTTGGATATTTTACTTGAAAAAGACGTTATTGGTAATCTAACAACCAAGCTATATGATAAACGTGATGACTTTAACTTTTCTATCGTCAACTTCTCTTACTTATGCAGCAATATATCTTCAACACCTGCATACGGAGTCTATTTATCTCCGTTGATTCGATATGCAAGAGCATTCTCTACGTATGAACAATTTCTAAAACGAGGTAAATTATTGACAAGGAAGTTGATGAAACAAGAATATGAACAATCTCGTTTAAAGTCATTATTTCTTAAATTCTATGTTGGATACAATGACTTTGTCAGCAAATACAATGTATCATTGAGACAAATGCTGACTGATGTTTTTCATACTAATTGTTAGTCCATTATTTATACACTGAATTGACGACGTATTTTCCCCTTATTTTCCGATTATGACAAGGAGCACACGGCTTGTGTGACCGGTCAGCAGGGGATGCTCACTCCTCCATGGCACCTGATCCCACCTCTAATATTTCGGAGGACTGTGTTTGCTCTGCTCCAGTTTTGTATTGTTTTATGGACATTGATATTGAATACTGTTCGTTATCTCCATATCCTTCTTTTAACATTCAGCTAACCAATTGTATTTCTATATCAGTCACCTGACGCATATACTTGATACATGGGATGCAAGGCGACTTTTGAGATATTAGGGGGTTATTTTGCGACTGGATCCGCGGAAAAAACACTTAATAAATTAGGAAAAAAAACATGCGACATCCGATATCTATTACCAATAGGTTTTTTAGATATTGATTGACAAATACTAGTCTATGCCCTACAATGTCGAAGTGGTTATTTAATTCGCAATGTTTCTGGACCCATTATTGTGTCCATAACGCTATTTTTTAGCATAGATGAAAATATGTCAGTGGACATGTCTTTTGAAATGTTTCAGAGTATGAATAGGGTTTGGAATTTTAAAAAAAAAAGTTTCATCTGTCACATCCCATCTAGAGATGGAAAATTTCACATTTTTTAAAACAACTTAAACATCAAAAATTAAATTGCAAAAGATTCTATTATTCATTATTTGAAAATTTATGTTGAAATGCAAGTTCTTCATTTTATTTATTAACTGTAAAAAAAAGATATCAAATGGTGAAGCTGAGCTCAATATTGCACAGCGCATAGTTAAAAAAGACATAAGTATAAGAAAAACTGTGTCATGTTTACATTCCTCGAGTTCGGTAAAAACTACTATGACGTCACACATTTGCAAATTAAGAAAAAAATTAGACCTAAAAAAGATTTCCGCCAACAAGCATGGGAAAATAGTTTTAGTGTTGTCTAATTTACAAAAATATCCTACGATTTGCTGATTTTTATGTTATAATACTGCCCGTGTGTCACCGTATTATCTTACTTTACGAAGAGATCGACTATGACGTCACCGACTCGTTAGACGATCATTGTAGGAAAACAGAAAAAAGTGGATCAATCTATTCAATATTTCGTTAATATTTACAAGAAAGTCAAAAAACTTTTTAAATATTTTATACAAGATAGTTAAGTCAGACAACCTGTCAAAAATAATACAGGTATTGCGTCAGACTTTTCACATATACTATCAGAGACTATGACGTAATTAAACTGAATCATGTGACCATGTGTGCTACGTCCCCTTTACGAGGTTGGGTCCTGATATTTAAAGTCTGAAGAGTTTTCGGTCATGTATATTTTTCGTATCTACACACATGGCTAAAAAAGAAAGCAAAACAAAAAGGCGTGCACATCAAAGTTAATGATTCCGATACTAATATCAGCCTATGCAGAACTTCCAGAAATTGATTATGACGTCACGGTAAAATTAAACAAATAAATCTCGGCGAATAAATACTAATGTTTTTTTTTATACACACTAATGTACAGTAATTTCTCATAAATATAGTAAACTTCAATCGTTGTGTAACTTCTCTTGTCATAATACTATTTGAATGTTGATTAAAAACCACCTCGATCTAGCTTTACTGATTAAGGTGACTTAAGGGTAATTTGACACACAGTCTCTTTGTATTTGAGGCGATGATGCTAGCTTTTATTCTAACATGTAAATACTATGAGCATGATCTGACCAAAATGAAGTCATATTCTTGAAAGTACTAATAAATACGTTAAAGTCTTTCTAAATTGAAAATGTAAAGAACTCTTATAAAGCTGCATTAAGGCACATTTATACACAGATATACAAAAAATCACATGCACAGCTCCTCAAATGATCAACGATATCCGTTTAATTTAAAATTTTGACTTTGTAGACACGTGTATCTACATATTTCCCATCTGTTTTGAATGGTTGTGCGCTCTTGCTTTTTTCCGCATTTTAACATCATTTCATTGATGTCAATATGCAACGTTTTTAAAAAATGCTAGATTTTACTTTATTTCTGGGTAAAGGGGGCGTTGCTCCCAGTATTTTTCGGGTTATATAAAAAAAAGTTAATTGAGGGACTTGTTGAAAATCTATAATGACCTTATTGCCAGTGTACACATTAATAATGTCATATCCTTAGTTTAACTTCTGGTAAATAAATCTACTCCTTTAACGTTTAAACTTCTGGTAAATGTAAATAATCTGTTCTGAAAGGGGTTTCATTTTGTGCTGTAAATATCAATTATCAATACTTTAGAGTGTCTTTTTAATTTGAGGTAAAAGCGAATGACATTTTCCTGAATGTTTTATTGACAAGTAACTTAGTCCTTTATTAATTCGCAATTTTAATCCTGTGTAATTACGAATCAATCAATACCCTTTATGCATCTCAAATCCATAAAGCAGATTCACAGGACGAAGAAAAAAACAGCGCTTTTATTTATTATGCCTTTATCTATTTCCGAAGGAAGCACAATTTCATAGAAACAAGAACTACTTAAGATCAAGGAAAATGAAGCTAAAATATTACATGTTCTATCTCAACTAAGAATTTTGAATCAGTTTCTTAAATATATATCATGTGCAAAGGGAATTTAAATGACTTCATGGGAAATGATGAGTTATCGTCACCAAAATTATTTAAAGAATTATTAACAGACCAATCCACGAAGAAAATTAAATGTAACTTTGTTATAAAGAGAACTTATTTATTATGCGTTTTTCTATTCCTGAAGGGAGCGGGATTTTCTAGAAACACCATGTGTACGAAAGTTCAGAGAAAATGAAGCTAAAGTATTACATATTTTATTCCTATTAGGAATTTTGAATGGGTTTCTCATACACTTTGAAAATGCAGTTTTATAGGAGTGTGTCCCCTGCTTTGAAAAAGCCTGTCCTGGATTTTCAGAGAGAGAGAGAGAGTTGTTGGAATCAGCTTTAAACTTCCTTAACCACTCAATCTACAGGTCAAGAGGGAGTAGATGTAGAAGGGGACTCCCTCGCATAAAATCAACTGGGCTCATAATTTCATGACCAATTATGACTAATTATGATGTGCAACCTGTACCTTCCTGTATATTATCATCCCAATTATTCCTATTTCTATATGGATCATTGATAAACGTTATGACTTTAACTTTTCTATCGTCAGCTTCCCTTACTTATGCAGCAATGTACCTTCATCGCCTGCATAGGACATTTATATATCTCAAATGATTCGATACACAAAGGCATGCTCTACGTATTAACAATTTCTTAAACGAGGTAATTTATCGACAGACAAGTTGATGAAACAAGAATATCAGCAGTCTCGTTTAAAGTCATCATTTCGTAAGTTCTTTGGTCGATACAATAAGTATTGTTACTGTTTCCTCAACTTGTCTGTCAAAAACTTACCTCGTTTTAGAAATTGTTCATATGTAGATCATGCTCTTGTGTATCGAATCAAATGAGCTATATAAACACCGTTTGTAGGTGATGAAATTATATTAAATAAATCAGTTATCAACATTTCATCAGCTCGTCTGTTCAATTATTTAGTTTCAATTACCATTGAGGGAGAAACTAAAGAATAACCCACTACAAGATAGATAAAACAACTCCACTCTGTCCTGCACCATGATATCGCCTGTCTTTGAGAAGAAGCATTGCTCCCACCTTGAAATGGTACGATCAGAGGTACTCGTGTTAGTGCTATTAATTTTTAAACAGAGGGACTCAGAACAAAACTGAAACAAACAAACGTACATATTAAGACATCAATTAAGTAAAAATCTGATCAGCCTACAAAAGCGACAAGTTTTAGTTGATGAGACTGATCGACAGGGATGCCTACTCCTCCTTGGCACCTGATCCCACCTCTAATATTTCCAGGAGACCTTGTTTTATGACCTCTTCACATTCTTGCATTGTTTATATATTTTTAGGAGATTGATCAATGTTTGTTATCTTTACTTTGTCATTGATGTAAGAAATAACTGATTAGTTAATGACAACTACATGTAATGATAGTAACAATTGTTATACCTTTTTAAAAGGTGATTCTACACAAATCTATACGAATAAAAAGTCTAACATTTCTAATCTTTTGATGCACGAGCATTAAAAAATCGATGTTGACCGGTCGATGAGATTTTGGACCGCTTACGTCACAGAATGGGCGGAGCTTACTCTCATTTTCATTCGTTGGTGTTCAACAGTGAGGACCTGATGTTACACCACGGAAGATAGTTCAAAATATATGTATGTCAAAATAAAATGAAATGTATAACAAAAATTTATTGACTGAGTTCTCGGTATTTTGGCCTCAGACGGAGATCAGGGTCACTTCCAGTTTTGGTTAAATTTTGTCCAAAGCATTCAAATTTTGATAAATTGGCGATGAAAATGACGCACAGCCTATAGAAAAATGTGTTTAAATGGGTTTTGATACTGGTTAATATTAAAAGTAATATCAAGGTCAATTAAACACTAAAAATAAGAGTGAGTAAAACGTGGTGCAAGGGTGGTCCAGAAATCAACATTCCAACGTCTCTCCCTTCTTTCGCAATTTTGCCAATGTTTTGTGTTTTTTTTTTAAGTGAAACCAGTTCTCAAAATTTGATAATCATCACAAAAAGATGCCAATTACACAAAACACGTGCCACAAAGTACAGATTTATTGTTTCTAAGGTTCGTCACGGAACATTAGTTTTCATCGGTGATATTTGATTTTCTTTCAACAATTGTTTAGAAAATTCATTTGTTGTTAACTTGTTATAATTTGAAAATATCATACCATTCTATGAAGTAATATTTAAATAAATACATTTATTAAAGAGAACACTTAGAAGTTTTGTTAAGTCTATTTACAATTCATTTCTTCTTTAAAAGGATTAGATAAACCACTTGAATTTTTTTCTCAGCAATACTCATTAAAACCTATTGGCTTTTAGTTTTTTATATAAGACATTCCTACTGCCGACGATAAATTAATTTTCCAGCTTCAGTCAAGAAATTTTCTCCGGAGTTATATACCATACACATTGAGGCCGAAGGATGTATGGAGTTCTACATAAAAGATAACACAGAGTCTGACACATCTGTTTCATACTTGGATATTTTACTTGAAAAAGATGCTATAATGGTAATCCAACAACCAAGCTATGTGATAAACGTGATGACTTTAACTTTTCTACATCTTTTTTACATCTGCTGCTATATACCTTCATCACCTGCATACGGAGTGTATATATCTAAGTTTATTTGATACACAAGAGAATGCTCTACGTATGAACAATTTCTAAAACGAGGTAAATTTTTGACAAGGAAGTTGATGAAACAAGCATTTCAACAGTCTCCTTTAAAGTCATCATTTCTAAATTCTATGGTCGATATAATGATCTTGTCAGCAAATGCAATTTATTATTGAGACAAATGCTGACTGACGTTTATTTCAAACTTATTGTTAGTGCATTATTTATACACTGAATTGACGACGGATTTTTCCGTTATTTTCCGATCCTGACAAGGAGCACACGGCTGTTGTGACCGGTCAGCAGGGGATGCTCACTCCTCTATGGCAACTGATATCACCTCTGGTATTTCGGAGGTCCCTGTTTGCTCTGCTTCTATTTTGTATTGTTTTAAGGACTTTGATATTGAATACTGTTCGTTATCTCCATATCCTTCATGTATGTCTACCGATATTTGATTGAACCTAGGTAGCAAAATGGGTGCCCAAGTAACTTAATAAATTCCTTGTAAACAGAAGTCAATCAAATATGTCTCAAACTATCCATAAGATTTATTACGTGCTACAAATTCTTTTTTTCTTTTTGAGAGAGAGAAATTTCAATGTGATGTCATATCAATGATCCCTGGCTTAAGTCCTGTGCACATAAATTTACATCCGGCTTGCTAAAAATCAAATTTCGAGAAACGTGCTAAATATTTTTTTACGTACCCAGTTAAGACAAACTTGGGAGAAGTCATGACAGACGGTTAGATCTGATCATTCTCTGACGCCGAACAAGTTGAGGAATCTCCAGTAATCGAACGTTAAGAAAAACACTATTTCTACGTATTAGAAAGCTTGTCGTCGTGTTTATGTAATTGAGATAATTTGAACATTGACACAATTATTAAGAAACACATTTATCATTGCCTGGCAACATGTTTAAGTACGAAAAGAAAAACTGTGTACAATGATTTGACGCTTCTTATTTTTAAGCTTAACAATACTAATAGAAACATATTTTCAAATATCATTCACGAAAAAAAGCTACCTATGGATAATTTACTTATCTAGCTATATCAGAAATAAATTGAGATTCTTACTTTTAGTAATTATATATTATGTATATAAAAATAGCAACCAATATGCATTAATCCCGTTATCCCGTTTATCAAATCCCTGCTTATAAACAAAGGAGTACACTCTAAATTTGCATCCGTGTAGGTATCGAAAAATCTTCGTGATTTTAAGGATATGTTCAACTCTGAGCCCTGATGCATTCTATTGAAGGTCAACACTGATTCTCTGAGTCCATAAAGATACATTCTGAGGCACAACACGCTCCTTGGCTAGCACTGTCATTTAAGGAAAAGAGTATTTTAATAAATATATAAAGATCTCTTACAATTTAAGAATTGATAATTTATTGGTAGCAGGATTACCTGCAATTATAATCATTTCCGAATGTTCATTTGGTTGGTTTTCAGTGTACAGGCATTACTGACAGAGCCGGTTGTTTGTTGTGGATTACAGCATTTATCTTTACAGTCTGTATCATAGCCACCCTCACACCCCTCCCCTTCTTCTACCATTCCATTACCACAGAACGCCATGTTAGACTCTACCGAATAACTTAATATGAAGATGAAGGTCATTGATAATGAATCTTAAAAGTCAAAATTAGAACAAAACCAAATGAGAAAGTACAATTAAAGCTTTCGATTCAGATACCTAGAAGATTAATATCAGTACATATCAATCCTTAGAAGTTCACTATGGAAATGTTCCTTGTATTTTCTGTAAAATAAGTCCTTTTTCGAACTTTCTTTGTATTACAGTACAGGGAACTAATTTTGTTACAGTATTGATGCTGATTTGAATGCTTCATTTGCTTGCTCATTTAATGCTAGTTATCATTATACTGATGCTGCTGGAAGTAGAATCATGCTACCGGAAGAAGATTTTTGAATAACAGCATGGCCTATAAAGGTGCAGGGACACAGATTTGAGATTAATATTTTCTGTATAACATTACGATTTATATATTCTAATATAAATTAATAATGTAACACAATTGGACCATACTGTACATATAAATAAACTACATATTAACATATGTTGTGTTTCGTATATTTGATTAATAAGGACATATGTGTATAAGGCATAATAATCCTTATATGTCCTTGAGAGCCATTTAGGTTCTTACGCACTTTATTTCTATTTACTAATTATGTGTTAAATGTAGTCAATATTGTTGTAAATATTAATGTGAATTATTATTGGTCAGTGTTGATGAATTATCACAATTAAATCAAAGATCAATATCTGAGCATTTATGTGGTCAGTATCCATTATTGATATTTAATAATTAATTGAATTGGAAATGGCTTAATAATATTAACTGACCACAATCAATAATTAATATGAAGATATATATATTCTAAGACTGGACAGGCGGAGGACAGAACAAGAACTTTAGACAAACGTTTCAGACGTACCACTATACGAACTTTGTGCCCCCCTGTACTAGTTTGGCATCCGGTGGATATACCAAGTACTAACTCTGATATAAGAACTGTATGGTGGCATATTTCTGCCCTATGTGTGCAAGTTATTTTTCTATCAAATATGTCGACATGCAAGATAGTTATGTCAACATGCAACATAAATATGTTGACATGCAAGAAAATTGCAATCAAATAAATATAATAAAAAATCTTCAGAAATCTCAAATATTGCCCACATGTGACATCAAACATGCTAGATGCTACTTATTTATGTTAACATGCAAGATAAATATGTTGACATGCAACTTATTTATGTTGACATGCAACTTAGTTATGTTGACATGCGAGATAAATATGTCGACATGCAACTTATTTATGTTGACATGCAACTTATTTATGTTAACAGGCAAGATGAATATGTTGACATGCAACATACTTTTGTAAACATGCGACATATTTATGTCGACATGCAACTTATAAGTTGCATGTCAACATATTTATCTTGCATGTCAACATAACTAAGTTGCATGTCGACATGAATAACTTGCATGTCAACATAAATAAGTTGCATGTCAATATAAGTAAGTTGCATGTCGACATAAGTAAGTTGCATGTCGACATAACTAAGTTGCATGTCAACATAAATAAGTTGCATGTTAACATATCTAAGTTGCATATCAACATATTTATCTTGCATGTTAACATAAATAAGTAGCATCTAGCATGTTTGATGTCACATGTGGGCCATATTTGAGATTTTTGAAGATTTTTTATAATTTTTATTTGATTGCAATTTTCTTGCATGTCAACATATTTATGTTGCATGTTGACATAGCTATCTTGCATGTCAACATATCTATCTTGCATGTCGACATATTTGATAGAAAAATAACTTGCACACAAGGGGCAGAAATATGCCACCATACAACTGTAACTGTGCTGACAACATTGTTTTAACTGTATATGCATGACGTCTATATTGTGCAACAGTGACATAATAAATATATATATAACCAAATAAAAAGCATTGTGTTATAATATATTCTAATATAAAATAAAATAGCATTTCACAAAAACTCGTATTTCATTTAAAAGCTAATAAAATTTTATTTTTTAGACGGGTTTGATTGATACATCCTCGAACTTTTACAAGTTTTAAATTTCATTCTTAATACTTAGGAAAAGTGACAATTTCGTTGTGTAAAATATAAAGAATATTAAAAGAATATTAAAACTATAATCCAGAAAATTCAGGGTAGAAATATTCGAAAGTAAAATATACACAGTATATTGTCAGTCCGTGTAGTTGTGGTGAGCAGACTTTAACAATTAAACGTGCCCGTGAATCGTAAACACTGTAGGAAAGCGGCTGACCGTAGTATATATTACGGTCATTAAAACATGTCGGCCGAGGTCACCGGTTGGAATTTTTCAGTCAAGATTTCAAACATTTGCCAGGTTATCTGTGTTAATTCTTGCAAAATTTAAATGTACGCTAATGAAAACTTGCTATTGGTTATTATAACTTTCTTGAATTTAAGGAAATAAAGCTGTAGTACGACCTCAAAGTTTTTGACAATGATTACCGTAACAAACACACTCAACAAAGTAGATGACGACAGTAATATAATTATAGAGATGACCGTAGTATATTTACTAAATCATTTAAGATGTATAATATCTTATTCAATATCAGTACTAGATGTTCAATACAGATTACATTTTACAAGATCTATGTACTAATTAGTATGGAGGTCATAAAAAAAGGTCTGAAACGTTTTAATTATGATTGATTTTAATGATTTAATACTTATTGATAAGAGAAGCCACGGTTGATTTAGAATGTTAAACAAAGTATTTATGAAAAAATCTTGAAAAAAGTAACACTTCTCTTCGATCTCATTTTATTTTTTTCTCTGTATTATACATTATTCATATAAAAATAATTACTAACAATTGCGACTATCAAAGTTTATTTTGCATTCTTTAGGAATAATCACTAACACCCCTACTAATGTGTTTGTAACCTTTTATATTTCGGTGTTCTGCAAATTATAAAACCCAATGTGTTCAGAGTAGCTCTGACAGTGGCTCTGGCGAGACTTAGTGAGACTTCAGCGAGATAGGGTAAATTATTCACGGAAATGTTCCTAGGATTAGGAAGTGACTAGAACTTGGAGACAGAAAAGTTATGTTGTCTTTTAGTTTTCACCACCCTATAATATCATTCTGTAGAAATGTACTTGAATCGATCTTTCTTGAATTCATTCAACTTTAAATTATAAAACAAGTATTCTATGATACAATTTTCTGCTGTCATGAATTAAAATTTCTTTTTGCACAAATATTTTGCATGGGAACCGGGACTATATTTTTTGGCGTCAGATTAGCAAATGAGGCACCAATGTGACTAACTGACAATTCAGATGAATAAAAATTGTATTATGGGTTACTATACGAATTCTACAGCAATTTTACGCTTGATCATCGTGAAAGATCTCAACCCCCCTTTTCTGGTTGTTTGAATTCCATTGCTAATGCATCAAATTCTTTTGATATAATATATTTAGACATAAAATGACTTATACCGCTAATAATTTTGATTTAATGGACCGGGCGAAATGAATGAAACCTGCAGAACACCATAATATACATATAAACGTAACACTCTCAAATATTTTCTATGGAAAAATAATTAAATTTAAATATTTTTTTTTTTAAATTCCTTAAACGAGCAAAATTCAAATCACGACAAGGCCAAAAATCTTTTACATGTATCTCAACATTTCTGACTGATTTTTCTGACCATGATTCCTTTATTTTACTATCGGTGAATACAATTGTCAGGTGGATTCCCTGGCCAACACACGTGATCACGAGTATAGTTAGGTAAAAAAAAATGTTTGTCTTTTTAAATGCCATTTAAAACGCCCGTTATATTTTTTATAGTTTCTATTGTCTTCATTTTATTCAAAAGAACATTTCTTTTGTTTTGCACTCCATTGACATGATCATAGATTGACCTGAACCACGTGTCCGTAGTAACATGTAAACATGTATTTGGCGTCATTGTAATCAATCAACAATTGGTCAGTTGCTCGTGGTAAGATCCTCGGTGCGCATGAATAGCAATAGCCATATAAGGCAAACAAAGATTTGTCAGTGGACATGTTTTCCGAAGAAAAGACTATATAACAATTTCCTGTTTACTGCCAATTTTATCTATAAAACCGGTTGTACCCAATAACCTTTGAATAGGTCACCTAAACCACGTGTCTTGAATTTAAATCACAATAACATTAGTAGGGATGACTAAGTCCTACTCCTTTAAAGCCTCTGAAAAATGACAATTCGTTAACTAAAGTTTTCATCTGTAAAACTATACTTAACGGTTGTCAACAATAGTTTACGAATGGTAATCTAAGTTTATCTGTCTGTAATAAAGCGTTAACAATAGATTTTGTTGATAAACATAGATTCACGTTTGTAAACTAAAATTTACAATAGTAAGCTATAGTTAATAGTTAATAATCATAGTGTCACAAATCGTGAAACTATATATTTATCAGATCGTTACTAAAGTTAAGAATTGTAGACCATAGTTTACAAATCGTGAAACTGTATTTATCAGATAATCTATGTTTTATAATCGCTTTAACTATGGTTTAAAGATGTAAAACATAGATTAACACTGTTAACTATAGTTTGCAGTCCGTAAACTTTAGTTTACTTGCTAGTTTATAAACCTAGTTTATCGACTGTGAAACATAGTTTGGCTCATTTTTGTGCATTTGGCGTGCCATAGCTATGGTTCAAAATTACAATAACATCTTTGTTTTTTTTAACACAAAAATAATATGATATGTCTGCCTCTACAATAGAAAAGAAAACACATTAAATTATAATTATGTTTATTACGGTCATCCTACTTCATTGGGAAAATCTATATCACGGTCATCTTAATATTTTGTTACGGTCATCATTGTCAAAAACTTTGAG
Source organism: Saccostrea cuccullata (assembly GCF_032062105.1). Classification (NCBI taxonomy): domain Eukaryota; kingdom Metazoa; phylum Mollusca; class Bivalvia; order Ostreida; family Ostreidae; genus Saccostrea; species Saccostrea cuccullata. The sequence continues at coordinate 47,773 of NW_026932931.1, forward strand.
GTCGTACTACAGCTTTATTTCCTTAAATTCAGGTAAGTTATAATAACCAATAGCAAGTTTTCATTAGCGTACATTTAAATTTTGCAAGAATTAACACAGATAACCTGGCAAATATTTGAAATCTTGACTGAAAAATTCTAACCGGTGACCTCGGCCGACATGTTTTGATGACAGTAATATATACTACGGTCAGCCACTTTCCTACAGTGCAGTGAAAGATTTTTCCTATTTATTATATGTAAAACTTTGATTCCCCATTGTGGCCCCGCCCAACCCCCGGGGTCATGATTTGGATAATTTAGAATCTACATTACCCGAGGATGCTTCCACATAAGTTTCAGTTTCTGGCCCAGTGGTTCTTGAGAAGAAGATTTTTAAAGATTTTTCCTATTTATTTCTATGTAAAACTTTGATTCCCCATTGTGTCCCCGCCCTACCCCCGGGGTCATGATTTGAACAATTTAGAATCTACACTACCCCAGGATGCTTCCACATAAGTTTCAGCTTTTCTGGCCCAGTGATTCTTGAGAAGAAGATTTTTAAAGATTTTTCCTATATATTTCTTTGTAAAACTTTGATTCCCCATTGTGTCCCCACCTAACCCCCGGGGGTCATGATTTGAACAATTTAAAATCTACATTACCCCAGGATGCTTCAACATAAGTTTCAGCTTTTCTGGCCCAGTGGTTCTTGAGAAGATTTTTTTAATGACCCCACCCTATTTTTGTCTTTTCTTGATTATTTCCCCTTGTTAGGGGACTTGGCCCTTCATTTTAATCATTTGAATTCCCCTTCACCCAAGAATGACTTGTACTAAGTTTGGTCAAAATTGGCCTAGTGGTTCTTGAGAAGAAGTCGAAAATGTGGAAAGTTTACAGACGGACGGACAGACAGACAGACAGACGGACGACGGACAAAATGTGATCAGAAAAGCTCACTTGAGCCTTCAGCTCAGGTGAGCTAAAATACAATTAAATTCTAACATAATGATTATAGTGCATCTAATATTGGTTGCCAACCTTCATTAAAATTTGCTTAATTACTTTTTTTAGCAATACACTGCTTTTTTTAAGGAGTAATTTCTTTTTCATCAGATTTAAAAAGTTGTGTAACTCTGGAACTTTTTTAACAACATCCAAATTAGATACAGACACTGAATGTATATAAGACTTTGCAAGCAAGGTGCAGTAATTCAAACCATCACATTTTCTCTCATATAGACCTAAAATAACATTTTGACAAGAAAGCTTTTCTATATTGAATATATGTAGATCATTCCACCATGTTATAAAATGGTTCCAAAAATTTGCAACACAAGCACAGTAATAAAATTTGTGTCCTAAAAGTGTCTTCTTTTTTACATAATAAGCTTTGTGGTGAAGTTTAAATTTTCATTTGAAACAGTAGTTCATTATGTGATAAAAATCTATGAGTTAGCTTAAACTGAAAAGACTGTAATGATGTTTCATTAGATAAAAGGTAGCATGAAGATTTTTTCTAAGTCTGTAGGTGAAAAATTTGTGTTGAATTATTTTCTCCCATTTTTGTACACATGTTGGTACTTCATTTAAACTTTATACTATAATCCAGTAAAAGTCTTTACAAGATATTTTTGACAATGGACTTATTTTATCATAGAATCTGAAAAATCAAAGAATCTTTATAAAATAAAACTTCTTTGTTTTGCCTTATATATTTTCGCCAATGATATGGAATTGCATTTCTTAAACAAAAGTAATCAAAAAGAGATATATTTAAGTCATACAGTTTATCTTATTCATCATGACTTAAAAAATCACAATTATCACCTAAAATATCTCCAATATATAATATACCTTTTGTGTACCATTGTTTCTAGAACACAGTTTCATTATTGATTTCAAAGTTATCATTGAACAAAAGATTTTCTTTAAAAATTTTTGGTTCAATATCAATATCATTACATCTTAGTTGTGTAAATGTTTCAAAAATTTCTCTGTGAAATTGTGGTAATGTTAAATATGCATATAGCCTATTTAAACAACCTCTGTTAATTATAAAATCATTTAATTCTATATCCTTCAGGTAAGATTGAATTGTACTTCTCCGTCTTGCTTTTGTATACTAAATATCCTTCTAATCCAACCCAGTTTTAATGATTTCAATTGTGCTTCAAAATTAGGAACTTGTAATCCACACTTATTAATTCTTTGGCAGGATACTGAATATTTAACTTTTGGCTTTTCATTATTCCATATGAACTTATTCAGTTCTTTAGATACCTCCTTTATCATTTTCATCATTTGTGGGGGAAGTGGAAGTACTTGTGCATGATGTACTATTTTAGATATTGCTAAAGTTTTTACTATTAGAAATTTGCTAATAAGTGTTAAGTTCCCCATTTTCCATAAATTCAAAGTTGCTTTTAGTTCATCTAATTTTGTATTTAAGTTTTTAGCAAGGTCTTTTTGTTCCCCACTTGAACTAAATTGCCAAATACCAAGGGTAAAAAATTCACCTTTTGATCATTTTACTGGCAAGATTCCTGGTTTGAAATTTTATTCTTTCCTATCCAAATTGCTTCAGTTTTATTCAAATTAATTTTCAGTCCAGAACAATGCTTAAAATTTTTAATAACATTCAATATTTCAACTCCCGATTTTTTATTACTTAGAAAACATGTAGTGTCATCTGCTAACTGGCTTATCTTAAATTTAGTCTCCCCTATTTTTATGCTGCGTATATTTTTATTTGCTCTTATAGCTATTGCAAGTAGTTCAACACATAAATGAACAAGTACGGTGATAAAGGGCATCCTTGTCTTACCCCTCTACTTAATTTGAAAAAAGATGTTGCATATCCATTGTTTATGACACTACTGGATATATCTGTATACAAGGTGTGAACCCATATTGATCCACAATTTTTTTTTTCCCACAGTCATTTTGGACCCACATTAGTTTGCATCTTTAAGCTACATTCTCATGAGAATGACCAAAAATTTCCAAAAGATAAGTTCACCTTGATTTAAAAGATAAATGGCAAATAAAGAGTAAAACAAAACATTCTTCATTAAAGTCAGCACTGTTCAAACCTTTGTTTGGTAATGTAGGCCTAACTTATACTTCGACGTCATGTGACGTCAGAATTTAGATGCACCAAATGTCACATGCAGTTTGACAAGCTTGATCTAAATTAAAACTGAATAAGTATCTGCGCTCACCCTAACAGTTGCACCATCAACATATTATTAGTTGAAGAATATACATGTATAGTACACTGTAACAATAAGTGTAGTGTAATTTAGAGTATGACAGCTGTATGATAGATAGTGTTATGATGAATATTTGCATTTTGGTTTTAAAAGTGAATCTTGATGAAATTACATGCTCACATGTATTTAAATTAAAGATAAAGCTGTGGGGATTCCACTAGGCTACCAGAAAGCGTCTGAACTAAAAAACAGATATTATATCGATCTGTCTGTGTATTTCTAGAAACATCAGTGCTCTAAGCAGCCACAGTGTTGTGAATTTTAGATAAGAAAATTTCTAACCTTCATTTCCATGGTCCACGCCAATCATATGTAAAAATATCACCGTGCACTCTTTCATCACTCGTTACACTTATCAATGGAAACTCCGAAATAGTGTTTATCGTTGTTAATGTGACTGTCAGAATTTCCTCGTAAACAATATTCACACAAGAATATATAAATCGGATAATCCTCCTTAGATTAATGCTCCAGAGGATTGATAAAGTGCTTCGTAGCTGCAGATTAAATACATATGTCTACATACGGCTTGTATGGTAAGAAAATGTTCAACCTGACAACAAGTTTGTAAACTTGTGTCCGACTTCGATGGGACACACTAAAATCGGATATACCAAAGACCTGATTTTTACCTGATGTTTTTATTTTCAATTAAATAATAAGATTGTGTATTGTAATGACTTATTTAAAAGATTTATTAACTATGATGCGTTATACTATTCAAAACTACATTTATTTGGCATATTTACTAGCAATTTTGAATCAGGTCAAATCAGGTCTTTAGTATATCAGGTCTTTAGACGTTTAGTACCAATTTCCCACAATGCCGCGAATTGTTTACAAACAAGAGACCCTGAAAAAGACTTCCTGTATGCTTATTAAAAAAATTTTTCATCTTTAGTTGTGTACATGCATTGCATTAATAAATTATTTGACTAGAAAGAAAACAGTGGAACCGAATCAAAACGATATGTTTAAGATGCATCAACTAAAACTGTGCAAGAGGCCCGTAAAAGGCTTGGCTATCTAATAGACAACTTGTTCCTGTAAGGATTCTCACATATTTGATTTCTAGAATATAATTAAATATAGCTCGTAGATTGTTTATATCAAATGACAACATTTAATCAGTCCGAAATTATTTCAATCAATTTATTTCATAATATACCATAATTTTTTCTATCAGAAAAAGACGTTTATGAGCTGTTGACCTCTATATTTAGGGTCCAGCCCTTTTTTTCTATATCTTGTCTGAAAGCACTTGCAATTATACACAACTTTTGTTATATATGTCTTACCAAATTATTTTTGGTTTAAAAGTTATTGTGCGAATAGTAGCAAAATTTCAAGGGAAAAAAATGTTAAAATTTGCCGTCACATAGCTTCCGAGCCCAGCAAAATTAGCTTACAATTTTATCGCCTTGCACGGCTACAATGTATTTGCTACAAGTTCTACAACTTTCATGTAAATATCACACGTCGTTCTTGAGATTTCTGATGGACAAGAGACATCCCAAATTTCAATTAAAGGGCAATAACTCAAAAACAAAGGCATGTATAAAAAAAATTGAGAAGACTGTTTTTAGGTGTTGATACAATGTATCTAACCTGCAAGTTTCATACAAATCAGACGAAAGGTCTTTGAGAAATCGTCAGGAAAAAATAAATTAAGTAAGAAACAATAGAATAACAGTAGGTTCTTCCGAAGTGGAAGCTCGAAAGACCCTAATTGTAATCTTTACCAACAGAATCCTTAGGTCTTCCGTTGGAAACGAAAGACCTTAATAATAATCTTTACCAACAGAATCAGTAGGTCTTCCGTTGGAAACGGAAGACCTCAATAAAATTGGCAGTAAACGGGAATTTGCTATAGTCTGTTTCTTTTGAATACATGATCTGTGCAAAATGTGTTTCCTGTCTTTTTTTGAAATACTTTCATGATTTTGAACACAAAAGGGTGGCTAAAGAGGGGGAGGGGGAAAAAATAACAATATATCTTACCATAATTTACAGCGAAAATTAGAGCTCTCTTGCGACCGATACGCTGGTAAAAAAATGTGTAATATCATCTACACTGACAAAACTTTGTTTATCTTATATTGCTATTGTCATTAATGCGCACAGTGAATTTTACCACGAGTAACTGACCAATCGTTGAATGACGAGCAACGTTTACGCCAAATACATGTTTACATTTTACGTAGAACACGTAAATCTATGATCATGTCAATGGAGTGCAAAATAAAAACATTAGAAACTATGAAAGATGTCAGTGGCGTTTGTAATTTGTTGTTAAGTAGAAAAAAATATTTTTAACAAAACGTAGTTTGTGTCAAGTTCAGAACACCAGCGCTTCAAGGGTAAGGAAACCTAGCAGCATTTCTTATACTTTGCATTTAAATGGACAAAACATTTTTTACATAACTCTTCTCGTGATCACGTGTTTTGGCCAGGGAATCCACCTGACAATTTTATTTACCGATAGTACTACAAAGGAATGAATACAGACGCAAATCACTTTGCAGTATGACTCTGAGAAACCTAGACTTCCACACAGCAAATAAATTGTTGTCATTGTGAACATCAAAATAACATTTTGATGTTTTTTAACAGAATTTTTTTTCTTAAATATGCTTTTCATTTACGAAATGGATGGAAAATATAAGCCATAAGATTTTCCTTTTTTCAAGCGTAAAAGTGCTGTAGTATTCGTAGTAACGCATAGTGCAATTCTCATTCAGCTGATTTTTCAGTTAAACTCATGTTGGTGTTTCATTAGCTAATCAGACGCCAAAAAATATAGTCCCGATTCCAATGCAAAAATATTTGCCCAAAAAGAAATTTTTATTCATGACTGCAGAAAATTGTATCATAAGGAATACTTATATGAGTTTGAATGAATTCAAGAGAAATCGATTGAGGTACATTTCTACAGATATTATGAGGTAGTGAAAACTGAAACGCAACATAACTTTTCTGTTTACCATTTCTCTACATTTACCCTATCTCGCTGTAGTCTCACTAACTCTAGATATCACCAGAACCTCTGCCAGGGCTACTCTGAACTCATCGGGTTTTATAATTTGCAGAACACCGAAAAATTAAAGGTTCCGAACACATGAGTAGGGGTGAATTTTTAATACGAGGTACGTTATTGACAAAAAAGTTGCTGAAACAAGAATATCAGCAGTCTTGTTGAAAGTCATCATTTCATGGGTTCTATGGTCGATACAATGACCTTGTCAGCAAATACAACTTATCATTCTGTCAAATGCTGACTGACGTTTTTCATACTAATTGCTAGCCCATTATTTATACAGTGAATAGACAACGGATTTTTCCCGTTGTTTCCTGAACATGACAACTCGGCGGATGTGAACCGTCGAGAGGGGGTGTTCACTGCTCCATGGCAACGGATCCCACTTGTTTTGTAGATCCATGTTTGCTCTGCTCATATTTTGTATTGTTTAATGGAGTTTTTAGTTTGAATACTGTTCGTTATATCCACATGTTTCATTATACTGTATAGCAGGTTAAAATCGCGGTCGGAAAAGATCGCGATTTGTTCAATTTTCAGCAAATCGCGGTCGTTTGAATTCGCGGAAAGGAAAAAAAATACATTTTTTAACAGTAATTGCAAGCATTTTTCTTTAGGTATATATTGTGTGAACTGTTGTTTTCCGTCTGTATCTTACGAAAGTCTATTCATGTAAATCGTGCATATCAGACAGGAAAGGCAAGTCTAAATATTGTGTCAATATTGAGCCCGATTAAATAATAACGAAAGACGGGACTGATCCCGCTTTGAAGTCAAAATAATGTTAAGCATTCAGAATATTTTTTTTATTTCCGAGTCCAAATAAAAAAAGTAGTGGTCAAATTGTTGAACTTTTAATTATACTATTGAAATTAATTAATTGTCTTTACCCCGTTTACTTCGCAAGTGCCTTGATTAAAGGTAATGACTGAACGATACGTACGGGTGAAATTATACAGCTTGTCAAGCTTGTTTAATCAAATAATTACATTGCACGTCTACTAGATGGCAAAACTACCGTAATCGTTAGCCATCGAAATTAATTTAACAATTAATAAGTTTTACAAAACACCAACAACTACGTGTTTGTATACACTCTCATAATTATAATTGCAGTCTACATCTAATCATAGATGATAATAAAATTTCAGTTTATCCTTATAAATCTTTTCAAGAATTATTCACTGTATGTTGAATTCGCGGAATTTCTTTTTCCGCGAATATAGCGAATATTACCTCCGCGAGTTAATTTCCTGCTGTACAGTATTAAGTCTAAATGATTGTACGAGGGGTGATCAAACAGTTCGCGAACTATTTGAATAACTTCCTTAAAAGAAACAATATTTGGTTTCAGTGTTTATTATATTTAAATTAGTCTCCTTCGATTTAAATGCATATCTGCCACCGTTCTGTTCATGCGCGAATCACGTGATATAGGCGGTCACGTCACCCCCTCCGTAGTGTTCTGTCACAAAAACT